>NW_005054660.1:14244-42311 GCF_000277835.1 Geospiza fortis | reverse complement strand
AGACACTGCCAGGAGAGCAGCTCTCACTGCTGTCAGCATTCTCCATCTGCAACACCCATGTGTGACATTTGGGAAGCCAACACTTCCTTAAAGGACAGAACAAAAGCAGGACAGCACAGAGCTCTGTGCTGCAGCCCCCTGACTGCTGGAATGGGTCCATAGAATTCTGTCTTTCTCCTTCAAGCTGTCCAGGATGCACATACTGCCCAAAGCCTAACTAAATCCAAGATTAATAATACAACATACCCCTGTACCACTATTTAGAACAAAAATAACTTTACACATTTCCTGTCTAGCACTAGTATCCCAACCACAGTCTGAATTTCTAATGTAGATGAAATAAACTTTTCTTTCACTCAGTCTTGCACACACTAGCAAAGAAAAAACATTTTTTGGGACACCATGGCAGCCTGTGTATAACCAAAAAAGATGAAACTGAAAAAGTAGTAGGAAGCTCATAAAAGCAACCAGGAGCACCCAAAGGAACCCTTAAGGGCCATTTCCAGAGGTGCACACAGCACTCATGTTCACTAAGAGACAGTTCAGAGGAACCCTCCATCTCAGACTTACGTTTCATACTGTTGGATTTCAGCGTCTCCTGAATATCCAGAGCAGCACTTCCCAGCAGGACGTCAGACTTCAATGTTTGATGGCTCCAGACTCGAAAGTTTAATTTACTTACAGGAGTGACAATTCTGAAAAGAAAAAGTTGAGCACTGTAAGGGCATTTGTTGGTGGGGAAGGGGGTGAACTGAGCCATCTACTTCCACTATCACTAGAAGTAATTTAAAAACAAAGAAATAATGGTGGTAACATCAAACCATTTCCAATTATCACATTCTCATGTCACCTGGATATGTCACGTCAATGAAGACTGCTGCAAGACAGTTCACAGACCAAATACATTTTTTATTATTACTATTTTAAGGAAAATATAGAAAAACTACCAGCATATACAACACAGTAATACACAGTAAGTTCCGTGACAACAACTTCAAAATAATGTTTAATGCTGATTTCTTTTTCTATAAGAAATACTCTAACATTTATATAGTTTTAAATTATTTTCATTGTGAGTAATGGGTACAAATGACTGCTTATTTTCTCAGTGGATAATTTCAGCTGTATATGGTTGTTAGGTGGATCTTCTCAAGGGTTTGGCTGACTGTGAGAGTCTAGACTTATCAAACTCCACAGAGAGGAACCTCAAGAGGGCCTACCCTCATTTGCAGAAGCCACTACACTTTTCCTTTTTATCCTGAATCTGGATATAGGCAGCTGTGCCAATATATTTCCTAAAAACCAATTTACTTCACTAAGCTCCATGCAGCTTTAGTGTAATTTCCAATGCAGTTGATATACAGGGGGTGCCTGTGCTCAGCTCTTACTCAACAAGGGTAAAAATGGCACATGCAGTATTGTGTGGATTTGCACAGCACAAACCACCAACATTCCCGTTAAAAAATGACAGAGAAAAAGGAAAGCTTTAAAGGGTAAAAGAAAATTCTGCTCTTCTACACTTACATCCATATAAAGTGCAAGATTTTCTTTTTCTTAATATATCTCAGTGCAAAGTAAGGTAGTAAATAGTAGTAACTAAAGCTTCACAACAATCTAAAGTACAATAAAAGTACAGATACAAAAATGGTTTTCCTCAGGCAATGTTCCAGATGCTTCAAGAAGAATAATCTACAATTTAAGTACAAGCAAATCAAAGAACCACTGAATGGTTTGCATTGAAGGGACATTACAGCCTATCTCATTCCACCCCACATTCTGCTATCTCAGATTGCTCCAAGCCTCATCCAGACTGGCCTTGAACACTCCCAGGGATCCAGGGGCAGCCACAGTTTCTCTGGGCAAGCTGTGCCAGGGCCTCAGCACCCTCAGAGGGAAGAATTTCTTCCTAATATCCCATCCAGCATGCCCTTGTGAAAAGTCCCTGTCCAATGTGCAAGCACAGACTGATCTTTATCCCAGAGTTCCATGTGACATTAAGAGAAAACTAAATTTTATAGAACTTGTGTATCTTCTTTATTCCCAACACAAATACTGGGCCAAGCAAATATCAACAGCTGTATTCATCTTGAATCTGATTTTAGTTTTATACTAACAATTTGCAGAAATTGATTGGGAATTTTGGATTTGTGCTTGAATTTAGAGGTGCACAAGAGAGAGCCAACTACCTGTGTTATGGCATGGCACACCACAGTGGGACACAAAGAATACCTACACTTTTAGCAACAGAACTTCTGAAAGCTGTAACTTTAAATATGACAACAAAAAATGTGCATGGGACCATCAATTTTAATGTCGAATTACTGTCCTTACTACTCACAGAATTAGAGCTCCTTTAATATGCCACACATAGCAATACAAAATATAAGCACAAGCAGTGTAATAGTTTGTAAATATCTATTTCAGACTGTACTATATTTACTCTAAAAATTATACAAATGTCACCACCTCATGCAACATTCGACTCCTTGCTTAAAATAAAAACATAATCTTCAAGCCCACTGTCAATTGCCTTAATTTAGCTCAAATAAATTGGAAAATAAAACCAAACCTACACTGTAAGATGCTGTTTCCACTTTGGACTATTTGTATTGTTGCATTTTTCTGTCTTCTTTGACTGTCCATCTACTGAGACTTCCACATAAGGGCTAGGTCCAAACCATTTATTCTTTTCTTTTAGTTTTGCTGAAATAACTGTTAAGAAAGAAAAAACAGTAATTTACTCAGAAAGATTTCAATTACAAATAGTATTTTTCAGTTGGGTGCTTCAGTATTCAAGTGTCAGATCACTGATACCTGACAGTAACACTCAAGAATAAAACCACATTACATGGATAAAAACCCTCTTGCATTCCAGCTCATTTACAATGCCACAGCTCACACCAACACCTAAAACATGCAACAGTACTTTTGCAACATCAGACACTTATTAATCATAACTAGTACAAGAGCCATAGAAGTGCTTAGGTGTTGAAAGAGAAAATATCCTCCACAAGCGTCTCCTGTCTATCACCAGCCAAGAGAATTCCTGGAGTTTATTACACTGCTTGTTAAAAAGCTCAAAACATGATCTGCCTCTCATCAAGGCACTGTGGAAAATTGCCACAACTTTTCATGGACAAAACATCGAGAAAATGAATTTTGTGCAGAAAATGTGCCACAACTTTTCATGGACAAAACATCATTGAGAAAATGAATTTTGTGTAAAGTTTTCTGCAGCTAAGCAAATTTACTGAAAAGCTGAATCCAAACCTTGGGTTCCAGTAGCTACCTCCTGCTCTAGCAACAACAAATCTGGGCAAGGCTTGCAGCTCTAGAGCTTTAATTTTGGTGGGGAGGGGGTATGGTGGGTGGGGTTTTTTTTGGTGTTTGGATTTTTTTTAAGCATTCAGTATTACTGACTGCAGCATTCCCATCTTTCCAAACACCACTGCTATGTTGTCTCCTTTATGATGTGTGTCTACCCTGGTGTTTGAGTCCCAGGTGTCTTGGATTCACTGGCAACACTGAACTCACAAAACAGTACTGAAGACAAAGATCATTTCCAGTTGGCCCCTGAATTCACTGTTCTGGCGAAAAACAACTTGCTCTTCTGTGTGTTTGTCACCCACCACAACCTCACTACATCCTTAAAAAGAAATGACTAATTCAGGCCCATCTGGCTAATCTCCCCAGATTCCCTTTATAGCCTATGCTCCTTTAGAGATTTAGAGAAGTAGCTTAGTATAAACTGCTCTGAAATGCTCTCAAGGAAAACTCTTCCTCTGTGTATTACAGACATCTCACAGAATTTCACTCATTAATTTTCACAAACAGCTCCCCATCCTTCCCCTCCTGTCTCCAGTACTTCTATGCTATTAGCACCTCATACCTGAACATCTCTAATTATCCCAAAGACCTGTTGATTTCTGCTGCTCCAAGGCAGATTTGTACCTACTTTCCAAGTTTCTTCTTACCCAGACATCCTGAAACTTCATTTAAAACTAATGAGGGCAGCAGCTCTCATTATAATGGAGCTC
Source organism: Geospiza fortis (assembly GCF_000277835.1). Lineage (NCBI taxonomy): Eukaryota > Metazoa > Chordata > Aves > Passeriformes > Thraupidae > Geospiza > Geospiza fortis. The sequence continues at coordinate 38,274 of NW_005054660.1, read as the reverse complement.
TAAGGGTAGGGCAGAAGGGAGGTAACACCAGCAAGAGTTTGCTGCAAATCATGGCTGAACATCTACAGAAATTCAGACCTGAAATTCAAATACCTCAGTAATCTCAATTCTAAACACTGAGGCACTGTTCTTGTGTGAGTCTCAGGCCTTGGACAGCAATCACCACTTTAATCCTTGGCTCTGCTCTCCATCCCTGTGTGGAGGAGGTACCTCTGTGAAAACCTCTTCAAAATTCTCTCCAATATCAACTTATAGGGACAAGATTTCTCTACAGCCTCACAGCCTACTGAGGAAACACAAGCTTGTGACCTCAGAGGGACAGCTACAGCCTGTGTAACAGTGAGATCCAACCTTCTTCCTAGTCTAAAGCTTTTTATCTATTTTTGACCATTCTTTTCATCCCCACAATATCCCTTTTCTGAAACTACTGCATATGCCCACAGGTCTTCACACTGAGGGTGCAAAATTTACTCTTGATGCTTCTAAACAGAGACCTGCACACACCCCTGGATCTCCCATTCAGTTTTGATGCCTCAGATGCCTTACATGCATTTAAATTTCCAGAAAGCAGAAGTGAGGAAACTTAATAATTAAGTTTCAACTGCTGCTCTGTTGGTAAGGCACTACAAAAAGCAAAGGCTGTAATGTAAATCCATCTCCAAACAATCCAGAGGTGTTCAATTACAGTGATATTCTCACCAACACTTTCATTAAATTTTTTATCCCCTTTTTAATCCATTTCAATGGTGGCCATAAAAACATGCAACAAGGGAGAAGCCATAAGTCAACTTCACTGAACAGCAGTATCAGGAAAAGTGTTACATTTGATATTATGCCAAGTTGCAGTAAATGCAAGCAGTATCATAATGCACTATTAGATTTCCAGGAGGACTGCCTGTACAATTAACAGCAACCAAAAAGAATTATTCCTTTCTTTTTTCTTTTACACCAATATGTATCATTTCAAAATGCATTTTAGATAAAACCCAGAATAAAGTAGTTGCTAAGTAATGATGGCCTAACATCAATCCAGACTTCTCTTGGGTGTTTTAAAATGCAAAACTTCCTGAAATGCAACATAGTAAACTCTAATAGTGGAAAAACACTGTCACGTTCCTAAACAGAAAAGACAGATAATTTCAGAAAGCTCACCAGTGATCTGAAGCTGTGACTTCATGGACAACCCACTGGCTGGTCCTGATCTGGACCCACTGCCAGCCATAATATGGGCTGGATCTTGAATCTGCATGAAGAGAGAATGCAAACATTTCAATACTCAGAAGCTCAAAAATTCATCTGGCTTTTGACATGCGGATACATTATAGTGCAAATAAACCCACCATACTTGGTTTTTGTCTAGTTCTTTTCAATTTCCTCCAAGTACAGAAAATCCTTTACAAAGGGCTCAGTCTCTATTACATGACCTGTAACTATTCAGGTTCTAGGCAAAAGAGTATTTTGATTTTGTCACTTGAATCTGTGAATTAATGAGTGAATAATGTTCTAATTCCAAAGTTTGCTGTACCTCTTATGTCTAAAACATCTGCTTGTCTTGGTGTTATAAATCCTGGGTAGGTTTATCTTTCCGCGTCAAGTACTACTTTGTTTTAAAAAATAAACAAACACCATAATCCACAAGCATAGCAAAAAGACTGAAAATAAATTATTAAATTAAAAAGGGAATTTCAAATTTAGAGAAACCTGCTGTTGTATCTTTTTTGATTTTACCTGGTCAAAGCAAGTCTATAGACAGAGGCTGTAACACTACAAAGCACTTAAAATAAAAAAGGAAATACATCACTTTTGAAAGAGAACCAGACAACTTTCAGTTACTGCAGAATTTTTTTTGGCACAGCCCAACCCTCACACCAAGACTGGTCTGATCCTCCCAGCCCAAGGCAGCACAGGTTCCTCCTGGCAGAATTTGGTTTTGGAGGGGCAGACAAAGTGGACAGTGTGCATCATAGAGCTTCCAGAGAAATTAAATAGTGTACTATTACATTAAACACAGTCATCACTCTGGAAATACCCAGATACCCCTGTCACCTATTCATTTTTAAAACACATTTCACCCAATGCATCTCTTACCAACTGAACTCCACTGCAAAATGAACAGTCCGCTGGATACAACTTGCAGAGCACTCTCTGCGTCCCTTTCATGCCCTGTTCCCTCCTTCCACAGCATCTCCCTGCTCAGAACCTACTGCAAACCATTTGTGCACCTCTCTGGGTGCCCCTCTCTCATGGGGCTCAGCTGCTGTGGCCAGGGAGCTCCTCTGCAGCCCTGAGCCCCCACTGATGCTCTGCTTTGGGCAGGCACCAGACAGGATCCCAACGCAGAGCAAACATCCCCTGCCAGCTCTCAAGCACTTTTCTGCACACATGACTTCCAGCAAGGAAACAAAAGTGTTAGCTTAGGCTGCTGCTATCTGTATCGTGAGTCAAAAGACTCCATTTATGAACCTACAGCTGATAACACTACAAGCAGTTTATCTAACCCCAAACACGTTCAGCCACATCAAGTGTGAAAAACGCCATTCACTTGTGTTGAAATTTCAGAAACTTAATAGTAATAAAATAGTAATAAAAATTAGGGCAATAAGAATTTGGACAATCAAAGTTAGGACAATAAAAGACAACAAAAAAGCAAAGAATTATGGACATCTGGGCGCTTTTGCATTCTGCCACAAAAGCACACCTTGCTAACAAAGGATTAACCCTTAAAAGCAATAGCATATTGCATATTCATCTATCTCATACAAGATACAAACATTCCTTTCAAACTATGGGTATTTCTGCTTAACTTCAACTCCCCCCCCATCTTGTAAATCAATCGCTGAGGTTCCTCAAAGTCTGGGAGAAGTCTGGGTTGTCCTGATAAGGAGGCAATAATTCTCTTGGGATTTTTTGGTGTCTTGTTGCTGTAATCTCTGTGTGAAGAACTTCTTGATTATCTTATCCGTTCCTTGCACTAGTTACAAAAACCATCTTACACCACATAGTTTCTATTTTAATATTACATTATAGCCTCAAAACTACAGCTACCACATTACTTGAAAAGAGATTAATACAGCACTACTTTAAAGAGATTAAGACAGCATAACTTCCCAACAGAACACATATAGTATTCATTTTAGTATTTGTGAAGAGCCTATCATATAATATGCATTTTTCACACCAAGGAAACCAGAATTTGTGCAAGGAGATCAATGGCAACTTTCTTTTTGGAGGCTGTGATTTGAAGCAAATGTCTGTGACAGTGACTATGGGAATTGTAACCCCACAATTGTTTGAAAGTTGTGAAATGGGTCATTCTTGCATCCTGCAGCTTGCTGATGTCAGTGTTTCCTATTGCAAAATGTGACACCTCCAAAAAAGGTACTAATGACTTGCTCAAATAGTATTTAGTGTTATTAGTATAGCTCAAGGCTGAACTAAATTTCAGATATGAATCACACAAATTTATATCATGTTAGAGTGAAAAAGATTTTAACCTAAGTTTTTAAAAAGTAGCCTAAATTTAAATTATTTAAAGGGCAATTTTTAATTCTGCTCCTGTGATTGGTTGTACCAACCTCCCTGGGTATCCTTCAGGTTGTATGAAAGCAATCAGATCACATCTAGACCAGCACAGACACACTGGACAGTCTGAAGGAGTTTGGATTTACAAAAGAGCTGTCAGTTCCCACCTGGAGAAATAACACTGCACAGAATACACTGGGATCCCTGAAGGAGACCCCTCTTTACTGAACTCCCACACTAAGCATTTACACCATACAACACTCATTCAGTAGCACGTGTTAAAGCCAACTTTGATTTCTAACCCAGCAAATACACTCATTAAAATTATTTTAGTAACATTTGATCCTTTTCATTGAGAATATGCAAAGAAAATCTAGCAGCTTAACCACATCTGAAATGAGAGACCTGCAAATACCCACTGAGCTAACACATGTGGAAGTGTAAATGATGAGAGACACGGCCTTCACCAACAACCAGCTCCAGGAAAGTTCCAGGAATACTGCCTGCCAAAACTTCTAAAAAAAAGAAACTGTACTACACATTGTTTGGTTCTCTCAGCTGCTAGAAAGTTTCTAATTATTTTTGAACAATAAAACTGAAGAGACTTATTTTATTGCACTCTTGCTAAAATCTAGAGGCTGTACACCTATGGTAAGCTCCATTAATTAACCAGGAAAAGCAGAGTTCCAGAGGAAGAAGGAGAAAGCAACAATTTACCTCTGCCCTGCACTTCAACATCCTTACCTCTCTTTCCAGGTTTTCCAATACCTTGACTCCAATTCCTCTTCTACTCCCCCTAAGTGCCCGCTGAGAAAGACTCCACAAGCAGAACAGCTGGTTCATGCCAAGCTTCCAGCAAGGAATAATCACAGAAAACACACTGCAGCTTTTGTCTCAGCTGGGCACTAATTTAAGTCCCTTCCCTACCATGCATGTATATACTTTATCTGGATTTTTCACAACTCATAGAAATTTCATCAGCTTCTCTACCTCCACCTCCATCAGTTTCTAGCTGGAATGGATTAGTAATTTAGAAAGTCTGTAGTGCAGCACACAGGAAAATGGGAAGAGAGCAGGTGGAATTATTTACACCTAATTCTGTTAGGAAACTAAGCTAAAATATATTGATTAGCCAAAGAAGAATCTGTGGTGATTAATGAACTAGACTTAGAAAGAAGCAAAAGAGAGTGCAAAAGGCAGTAATGCCGTCAGTCACATATATTCAGCTATTGTCCATTTACATTTATTTTTTAACATTTTACTTGTCGTGATTTATGTAACAAATACACCAAACAGATTTTGTTTTTAGGTAAAAAAATACTCTATTAAAAGCTGCAGATGATTTCAACTCGGAATCAGCCTAGGGCTACCTGTAAGCCTAATCACAAAATTAAAAAACCACTCCTCAACCATTATTAAAATACTTCCATCTAGTTTTATTATAATAGAAATGGTACTTAGGAATGTGAAAAGCAAATGTCTTTATAAATTCAATGTAATGCTACAAGCACTTTCACAAGTAGAAACTACCATTCCAATGAGAATGCATGTTCAGATTTTTTTCTGCAGAAGAAAATCAAACACATCTTCATGGATATTTAGGGGTTTTGTGTGGTTTGGGCTGGGTTTTGAGGTTTTTTTGTTGTTGTTGGTTGGTGTTTTGTTGTTCTGGCTTTGTTTTGTTTTAAATTATAGAAAATTCCTATTGCCATTTTTCTCCCAGATGCTGCAACTCACTTCCAAGAAACTGTCAGAATCTGAAACTTAGGAACATCAACTGAAAGGTTTGAGAGCTGTGACGGAATGATTGGGGCAGATGTTCAGAGCATGATCAGGTAAGTATGATTTTCTCAGAAATGAACAATATAAATTATTTGGCATATAAAAAGATAGAATAGAGACAGAGTATCTTCTTGCAACTAAAAATAAACCATTGAAACAATTGTCTGAACTTCCTCGGTGGCTGCATACCTGCTCCAAGGGAGGTTTGGTTCTACAACATCCTACCATAATATGTAAATTATTAGATAAATTATACTCATATTCATAATTGCATGCACCATTGCTGGTACTCAGGCAGGTTTGAACAAACACTGCTTAAAATAAACCTGCCTCATAGCAGGAAACTCAGACCACGCATCCTTTTGGTCCTGTTCTCTGAATCCCACCTGCAGAGCTTTCCCAGCAGCTTCCCCCCCGGCCTGACCCAGTGCTGCTGGGCAATTTTCATCTAAGACAACAAATTTCCACCACAGTTTACAGTGTGAGGGGTAAAAGAAGGAGAGTGCAACCCAAATGCTACACTGGGAGAAAGGAAGGCAGCAAAGGAGGATCTCAGTTATTTTTCTAAGAAATCACAAGAAAGCTGCTTTTATCCCCACCCTTTTTAGTGCTTTGTGGTTAAACCAAAGGAAGGGAAGAGCTGGGCAGGAGCTCCTCAAACCACATAAATCAGGGAGTATAGACAGAAAAAAAATGCTATCAATGGATTGAGAGACCTTCAGTGTCACACCAATTTAACTTGGGTGACTTTATTCAGCATTGGAACTTATCTGGTAAGGAACCAGCTTACTAAAGAAGGTAATTTTGTTTTGTATTTATTGGAAAGGAGACACTGAGGTGAGAATGAAACCCTGTGACTGTATTCCACATGCATAGCTTTGGAAATATGTTGGCACATGCTCTTTATAATTTAAAAAATACTGAAATAATTGCACATTGTTGGCTGCTTTAAGTCTTATGTTTAGTAATTAATTTTAAGAATAGGCTAAGCTGCTCTTTGCAGGTGTTCCTATTCAAAGTGCATTTGCAATTTCAATAATGGAGAAAAAAAACCTGCATAATGAAAAAAATTCTATTAACATACCCAGTAATTTTAAAAATGGTTTTGAGAACTTCACTATGTAATGGGAATACAGACTTTTGGAAAAAACTATAAAATATAAAAAATTTTGTTCAAAAAATTGCATGCAAAATGCAACATGTCCCTTTTATTAACAGGTACTTGATAAATACATGCACTTTTTTGTGTGTGAGAAATTATAGAAATGCTTCCTCTCCTTCCCCCCAAACACTGAAGCCTCTCTTTAACTGAAGGCATGCATACTGTGGAAAAGGTTTTTCTCTCTAATGTTAGCTATAACTACACAGTGAGTCCAGACAGAGACAGGGAGCTTGGCGACTTACTTGCTTAGCAAATTTGCAGTTACTTTAACTGTTCAAGTTTCATCTTTAAAGCAAAATGTGGTTTGACAAAGCTGGTTTTAGTGGTTTACACATTTTTTTCCCCTAAAATAAGTTTTAAGGACGTGGTCAGGTTTGCTCAAACAAGTCAAAAGACAGAAAGGAAGAAACTGCTGAGTAATCAACCAGGGAGAAAAGAACAGACACAGATTATAAAGAGTGTTGAGTACACGTTGGAAAGGGAAGCAATTATGAGGTTTGCATCACAGGATATTTATATAAGGAATGGATCAGAGAGGTTTAACACAGAATGCAGCTTGGCTCCCTTTGGCCATTACTTTGTGAGCAGCACTACATCCATCTACTTCACCAAGAAGTCTGGAGAATCCAAGCAGTCTGTGCCAGAATACAACTGCTGGAATTTAAAATGCCCAAATTGGTTTTTGTACAAATGTCAGATACACGATGGGTCTGAAAACAGGCCATGGGCTGGATTACTGAGCTGTGTGGTCCTGTCTCCCCTGCCATCAGAGCCAGCACAGGCACAGCTCCCTGCAGCCTCCAGGCTCAGGTTATCCAGGTACAAAGCCAATGTCCACACAGCTGCTCTGTGAGAAATAAGAGTGATCCTGACTGAAAGATAAGACTGGAGCCAATTCAATGCACAGGTTAAAAATATGTTTGTGGGGAACACAGTTCAATCAGTTTGGGAAGCAAACCGAGTGACATGACCTTCAGAGGCTGCAAGGAGGGACAAGCAAGATATATCAGCCACAAAACAAATGAAAAAGAGGTGCCCAACTTCTGTCCTGGCCCTACAGTAGGCTTACCAATGAGAAATCCTTGATGCTGAAGGAGAAGCTTAATCTACTATCCTGTCTTAAAATTGTATATTTTTTTCATATCTGAACCATATATACATGATGTACTGTACTCCTGGCTCAACACAGGAATCACTTTCTTGTTACAGCTCTGTACAGATGATCACCCCTTCCAAGGACAGTGGTATATCGAGTCAGAAGCTACATCTTCTCTAAATCAACAGGTCTAACTCGACTAGTGAGATGATCTGAATCTGTTCTCCAGAGCCTCCATTCTGAACTTTTCTATTGAATCTTTTACTGCTATGAACAAACATACCTTATAGAGAATGTAATGAAGATGCTAAATTGAGATGAACAAAGTAGGGATGAAAACATGCATAAATCAGCTAAACAAGAGTTAAAATGGCTCTGATTGATAACAAAGGGCACTTACAAGAATAAAACAGGAATGTTTTTGTCAAGGCCAGGATGCCTTCATTCTGATAAGACTCCAGCACAGATGCCTGACCAGCAAAACAGCCTGTGCTTCAAAGAGGAGAGTGCCAACAGGGTTATGTCACATCACATATGTCATTCCACTTCCTGTCAGCCCAACAGGAAAACAGACTGTAGCTTTAAAGAGATGGATATTCCAAATAAGGAAAAAAAAAAGCAGCATTAGCCTCCACTGAAGATTTATGGAAGCTGAAGTAAGCCAGATTCTGGAGCACAGGACTAGCAAAAAACAACTCCTGACTCCCAGAGGATATAAAATATCCATATGTGAAGTAGTTTGTTATCACCAACAGGAACCTGGAGCACAATGAACAGCGACAGACACCATTAGTTCCATCCTCCACAAAGCACAAAAGAGACACCAACTATCCCACCTCAAGACCCAGAAATGTTGTGGTGTCTGAGAGTACACATGTGAGAGCCTGAGTTAAAGAAATGTGTGAGAGGGTGTAAGTAGTGTGAGATTTTAAAGATTAATATCACATTATCCCTGGTAAAGAGAGTGAGACTCTTTACCCTGTAAACTCATGGTGAATTTTGCTTAACTAACTTCCTGTGACCTCAGTGCAACATGAATGACGAGGGTGACACTATATTGATATACAACAATGGCATCAAAAAATGATTGTCACAAACACATCTTAAATTACAGCAGCAAACACTAAGAATTTACATACTATCAACCTTAAAGACCTTTTCTAGAAACAATTATTTATGCAAAAGTAATCCTCAGTGCTGATTCCTTTTTTCTAAATACCTACCACTTCAAGAGAGAACTGAGCATAGCAAATTCTTCTGAATCTGAAGTTTTTAAGTTGGAAATGTTGAAAAACATTCCTTCTGCCTACCAAAGCAAAGAAAGACATTGCCCAATGAAAGGCAGAATAACTCTGGAAACGTTGTAAGCAGACATCCAGTGATACTCACTTTAACTTTCCCCTGAATACCTGGGATCACCAGGTAGGGCTCCTTGTGCAAATGGCACAGGTTAGAAAAACTGGTCTATCAACTTCAGCCTGAGGAGAAAAATGCTTCCAACACTGCAGCTCAAATTAAACTGTCTTCAGGCCTCCCAAACTAGAGACTTACAGCAAAATTATAGAATTCAGTCATTAGCATTTCTCTGGAACAAGAAGCCTGCTTATGAAACCTGCACCTCAGCAGAAATAGTTCACACCACTTTTTTCTACACACATGTAGCATTTGATTCTGAATAACAGAATGGGGAAAAGACAATGTGTAAAAAAAAAAGAACTGCAATATAAAAATAACCAAGAAAGACAAGCATAATTTGATAGTTTTTCACACTTTCAGTACATCAGAAATTCCCCAACCACAAACTGTTCTTAGACTAAAACTGTGGCAGGCAGGACAAAAGGGATAAAACTGGTACTGCCACCAACTCAGACAACTTCCCAAAGGATTTCCTTCCTAATTAGGAGGATGTTAGCTTTTACTAACTTTTAAGAAATGCTCAAAGAAGGGAAAAAGGAAAAATGTACATGAACCTCATATGCCTTTTGCTTCATTTCCAAAAGCCTGGCAAGAGCAGACACTGCAGAGAGCTGCACAGGATAATTAAAACCATTTGTAACAACAAAGAGATGGTCTATTTTTGTTTCAGCCATTTCCTTCTCATGGTACAATCCATTTCAAAGAGGACAACAATTCATATATGCAAACCACTAAGCTAAAACTGGTTCACTGCTGTAATCTTCAAAATACAGCAACACTTAAACTGGCTGGTTCTTAGAGGCTGCCATTGGAAAACATCTATGAAACTTGGCATGAACAGTAACCCCCAGTACAGAGAATTAAACTAGTATTAAGATGACAGAGGAGAAGGCAGTGAAACTGGAATAGTTGTAAGTCACTACCACAAACTCAAACCGATCTTTGAATTACTGGATTTACCCATATTAACTGGACATTAACTGGATTAACTCCTGCGTTTTACAAACCACTGCTTTTAGAAATTAATTTTGGCCTTTAAAATTCTTTGCAAAAAATCTTTGGTAATCACATTGTTACAACACAATGCTGCACTGACTCAGAACTGTTTCATTCTAATGCTTCTGTGATGAGGTTTCAGGAAAACTTCGCAGTGGGAGTTCAGGACCAGAACAAAGTCACAATCTGTGGAGTGGAAAGGTAAGTAGTTACCTTGCTACCTGCACAACAAGACAAATTGCTTTTCATTCAAGAAACCAGATATTCAAGCCTGTTCCTTTATAGATGAGAGTTCCCAGGTGTTATCATGGGCTGGCAACACACAAAGTAAGAGCTCATTTATAGGGGTCTGCTCTTTTATCTAGCTCATGATGGGCAGAACTCTTTCCTAGGCCCCCTTTTCTGGAAGGTCAAGAGTTTTAATTCACTGCTTGCTGCCTTTTCTCAATGGACACTCCTAAAGGTGTGAGCACACAAGAGTTTTACTTATCAAACACATCTAATCATAATTGGTTGAGGAGGCAGAGGGATCACCTGGCAGCCAGCCATGGTTAACCCACCCCATTGCTCTGCTACGACCATCACATTTCTTACAGAATGGTTTAAATGAAGTTCAGCTTGCAAAACACAAATTAAACCCACAATCTGAAACTCACCAGGAGACAATACTGTGAGCAGAGAGTTTATGCCCTTGAAAGGTTAAAGTCCTAGAATTGGGAATGATTTGACTACAGGGAACCAACTTTTCAGAATGAGCAATACTCTTCTTCCATAGGGAAATACCCTTTTAGCATCTCCAAAATCCCTCTGACCTTAAATATTGGTGTTACTAGGACTGTTAGATTGTTATTCTAGATCTCTAACAAAAAAAGGCATCAAGTTCTAGCAATCAGAAGTCTCATATCTTGTAGAAATAAATTACAGCTTCCCCTCTTAATTCTTCCACTTCCTTGCACTGTGAACCATGTCCTACATGGACTTTTGAGGAAACAGAGGTTAAAGAAATATTCTGTGCTGTAACTTTAGGGATATCCTTCCTCAGAAGTAAGACACATTAAAGCAATGTCATTAACAGCATGTATTTCCCTAACAGGCAATAAAATATTTTCTACTTCACTTTAAAAAAAACTCAACTGTCACATTTTGAGGTTTCTATAAAGAAAGCACCTAGAAAGCATAAACAGTATTTTTTCAGTGGTAACCTTGGAAGAGAATTTTCTCCAGGGAAAAGCACACAGTGCGGCCAGACACTTCCAAGCAGTCACTGTTAAACTGCTCTGACATTAACCTGACCAGGTATCTGAGAACATTCAGTGCTTTCTGTAAACTGCAGCTGCTTGATAAACACAAAACCCTACAGCACACAGCCTCAGTTATTGTTCACCCAAGTAACATCCAACCCTGGCTGTAGAAATACATGTATCTGTTTTGTAATTCAGAGATCAGGTTTCCCAACACACATTTTATCAGAAAGGACGACTTTGAGCCCAAAGAAGCACTGAAGAGAAGCACCACGAGGTAGTTAACGAAACAGTTACCCAAAACAATAACATTTTGTTCCATCTGCCCTGTAAAAGCTTATTTAGCCCTACAGTCATATTTAGTTTCAGTTGGCTCAGATGCAGAGAGGCTCCTACAAAGCAAAAATCCCAGTCTTGAGCATCTCAGTCCAATAGTCATGGTGCTGTTCACAACAGGTTATTTTAGACCTTCCCATGACAGCAGGCAAAGGAATCTTCTGAAGAACTTTACCCAAAGTCCCTTCCTGCCTGTTGCTATGGGAAGGGGAAGGAAAGAATTTATCTGGAGGCCTCTGCTTATCACTGCTTCAGCTGCATGACACAGTAGTGAGAAGAGATAGTCACATAAATCCACAAGCTATAAGCTACTTATTCATGTTATTAAATTAATTTTTGATTAGGGCAATGAAATTATCTTAATGTGATCACTCAGAGGAAAAACATTAAGTCAAAACTTTACAGTATTTCCCCTCCTTTAGGCAATGTTCTCAATCTATTAACTGATGACTGCCTGGAAGAGGTATTTCAACAGTTTTCCTGCAATCTAAGTTAGTAGAAGCAGTATGAAAAACACAAATTAACACTTACATATTTAAAACAAAGGCATTCATGGATTAAAACCATGAAACACATGAACAGAACTCGAAAAGATGAAAAGACACCAGAAAAAACCCCAAAATTTTGCCTGTTATGAAGCACCCAGATAATTAAGGATAAGGAGAAAAAATACACAGAATAGGCACTGACTTTGAAGTCAGGGTACCTAATCTTGTGAAAATTTTCACTGAGGATGAGAAAAGCATGCTTGGTTTAACTCTTGGAGATTTCTGAAAACAGTCTTAACAAGTGCCAAGCTACATTTATATCTTTACCTCTCAGAACCTCCCCATGTATTCCTGCTCTTCCCTATGTTGTGCGCTTAAGCAAAACATGATCTAAGAATGACCTGAAAATAACATAAATGAAAATGGGTTACTAAAAGACCATATGAGGATATCTTAAAACAAGAACACATTTCTAGGAATTGCTTTCAAGTTCTTACTTTTATTTTTTTTTAATAGAAGCAAGTGATAATTTGGGCTGGAAAGGGCCTTTGGGGGTAATCCTGTCCAACATCCTCCAAAACAAGGAACATCAGTGTTAACCCAAGCTGCTCAATTGACTTGTAGAAATGTTCATTACACTCAACTAGGAGCAAAATACAAGTTATAATAAAGGCATCTTAAGAGATATTCATGCTTGCAGATACAATGACAATAAAGTGAGTGGCTCTGAGGCTTTACACAAACACGTGCTATTTTACTAGGGCATGAATGTGCATAATGCCTTCCATCCTTAACATGTCAGCCTTTCTCATCTCCATACCACACTGCTGCTAAAACCTACCAAGGAAACTAAAACATATTAAAAATGAAATTACAAAAATATGCATTCCTTAGAAATTTTATTCCTCTTGATATTGGTGATAAGAGATTGCTCAGGGTCAAGATTGCTTACTTCTGTCAAAACCTCATACCACAAATCAAACAGCTTCTCTAAACCACAGGAAAAATCTAACAGTTAAAAAAAACAGCCCAAACATTGTACATTACAAGATTTGTTTTGCTACATTATTTAATTCTTAGAAGTGCAATAATTTTTTCAGTGTATGCTTGTACATTCATTTCACATGGCTTTCAACTGAAAGACTGAGAAGAGTTTCCAAGCTAACTCCTGTGGAAGGATTCTCCTGCTCAGTTTTTCAGCTACTCCTTTAACACCTTAGGATGAGTATTTCTCTGTACCTTTTATTAATAACAATCTATATAAATGCTTCACTTATTCTCAATTTAGGTGGGTTTTTTTATTTGTTTGTTTTTTCTTGAAGACTTTCACTGCTGCCTCATTTTCAAAACTTGTTCATGTAGTACACATTCAGAGAAAAATAAAAAAAAATGATACTAAAACCTGTATTTAAGAATAAGATTACTTCAGCTTATCCCAGCTAATTGCATTGTCATATGGCTTCTAAGCTTCACTGCAGGAATTACTTGCCAAAACAGATTCCTATTTTCTTACAGACCCATTTTCACCTCCTGCACTGTGATATTCCTAAAAACTCTGTACCCACACCTTTCAGAATTACTGTAGTCAACCTGTCTCTTTTTTGCTGCAGCCCCTTTCACAATGGCACAGCCTTTGCCAGTGATGGTCTCTGAACTCCCTCACGAGGATTTGCTGTGCCCACACCCACAAGCAGCGCAGTACAACAGGAATGGCACCAGGCGGGAAGGTCTGCAGACCTGAAACCCACATGGGATATATTCTTGGGGTTTTAGTTTGACAGCTCCAGTGGGATCCCACAGTCCAACACAAGCAAGACCACAACTTCCAGTTTAGTTTCATCCAAAAGCAACTCAGCTTCCTTGACCCAAGCTGATTTCACAAGTCAAATCGAGTGCAGTCTGTGAGAACATTCAGTGGATTAATTTCCAAAGTGCACTCCTTATCCAAATTAAAACAATTAAATCACTAATGAAGATTGTTTCTTTTCCTGTTCTCTCTGCTATGCATTCTGGCCACGAGGAAAACCTCCACAGGTCTCTCACATTCACTGACTCAAGTTCATTCTTTTGCATTACTTCTGTTCTTCTTTAATTCCCTGCACATGGACATGAGTATTTTCATGTTTGACCTTGCTGGGCCACTTTGTTTCTGAACTGCCACCTTTCATTCCATTCTGACAGTTTCAGAGGAGATTCTTTTTCAGAATATTTTCCTTTATAAAATTATAAAAAGGAAATCCCAAAGTTTCTCACTCTCCATCAGTGAGACAGATGTGCTTCATCCCTTCTTCTGTGCAAAATCATGTCTAGAAAATTGCTTCTACAAAACTACTAGGAAGTTTTAACTTCTGTGCTCTGGTCTAAGAAAAAACAGAGTATTTAGTCAAAGAGATTAAGATTACATTTAGACTGTATGTCTATTCAATATGAATGATGAATGCTGTAGGTAAAAAAAAAGGTCTGTCATAAAGCACAACAGATTTGTGTCATCAAACAGGGTAACAGATTGTCTCCCTGAGGCCTAAGTGATGAGCCAGACTACAGAACTGCTTGTTTCATGTGGAAGGAGGAGCAGTCACTGAGTACCACTATCTCTGTAAGCACAAATGGTTTTTTATCACAAGGAGTATAAATTTCCAGGAGTATTAAGCATCTAGAAAGATGGTGAAGAACTGAAGTTTCTTCTCCTGTTCATTCTATGCATTACAGAAAATCAGCGAAGCCCACTCTGTGCTACATTGAAGTGAAAAGTCCAACTCCTGTGAGTGACTCTCCACATTTCTGGTACTGAAAAAACCAAATGACACTCCTTTCTTTGAAAGAGCAAGAAGGATGATCCAAGACAGACTGATCAGTGTCATCTCAACCCCAGGGAGGTCAGGGAGCAAATTCTCGTAGGAGCCATTTCCAAACACAATGTGGACAAGAAAGTGATTTGTGTTAGTCAGCGTGGTTCTATAAAGAGGAAATAATGTCTGACAGACCCAATAGCTTTCTTTGAGAAGATGACTTGGTAGCTGGGACAACACCATGTCCTACAACATCCTCACACAAGGGGATGAAGCAGGGGCCAGGCAGGAGCAGGGGGCAGACTGCAAGCCTGGATGAAGGGCAAGGTTCCCAGGGCTGGGATCAGAGGTGCACTGCCCAGTTAGAACCCAGGCACTGGTGCTGGAGCCCAAGGGTACAGACTTGACCAGCACTGTTTAAGTTCCCCATTTATGACCTGGACCCAGCTCACCCTCAGCAAATATGCTGATGGAACAAAAATTCCACAAGGGGAAGTGCAAAGTTCTGTACGTGGGGAGGAATAAACCCATGAACCAGCAAATGCTGGGGGGCAGCTGACAGCAAACAACTCTGCAGAAGACACTGGTGCTGTTGTACATGAACCAGCAATGCTTCCTCACAGTAACAACAAATAAAAGGGTTGCCAGCATCCTGGATTAGGAAAAAGCATCACTTGCAGCATGAGAAAGGTGATCATTTTCTTTCATTCTAATTCTAGAATTAGAACCACTCTTTAGCTTCCCCAAATCAAGAGTGACACAGATGGACTGATGTGACACCAGCAAAGGGGTATAGAGACAATAAAGTGATTGGGAAGAGGCTGAGAAAGGTAGGATTGTCAAGCCTGGAAAGGAGAATGATCAGAAGGACCTAATCAGTGTGTATAAATGCTTGTAAGAGTTAAAAGGCTGAAGGCAGACTCTCCCTAGCAGTACTCAGGGATGAGACAATAGCTAGCAGGCACAAATTAAAATGCAGGAAATTCAGCCTAAAAACAGGGGATGGAGTAATTTATTTTTATGTGGGGTGGTTGAAGAGCAGAGAACTTGTCAAGAGAGGTTAAAATCACTGTTCTCAGAGCCATTCCAAACCTGACTGAACACATTACTGACCGCTCTAACTAGCCTCGCTCTAAGAAGATGAATTTGGATCAGCCCTTGTCCAGGAGTCCCCTCCAACTTCAGGTATTCTGTGATTCTTTGAGTTCCCTAAAATAACCTCAGTAATTCCTGTTGTACCTGTCCTGTTTTTCTTTTTGAGTCTCTGTCCTGTAGCAGATTCCTGCTCTAAAGAGACATCCATCAAGCTGGTCATGTAGGCTATTTTTTTTCCAAACTGAGGACCCCTTTCAGTGCTCAGTTATTAATACAGCTTAAGTTTTACTAGTTTGAATAGAAAGGCACAGATTGCAAAAATCAGCACTGCACTTTCTTCAAGTTCAGTAATGTTCATCTTGAACATCAAGATTTTAATTTCTACAGCTTTTCATAAGTCCTACACTAAAATTCAATGCACAAGTCTGCACCAGGAATTTCTTCTCACTTTTAACAACTACTTCCATTTCCCTTATTGCTCCTGTGTATTATAACAAACAGAGCAATATAGCTTGAGTGAATTTCCTACATGTCCAGCACTATGCAGACCCAAGTGTTAGCCAGCTCCAATTAATGACAACCAGGTTACATGAAACTGAAAAATATGCAAAAGTCAACTGGTTCAACTGTCCCAACATAAAGCTCTTACTGGACACTTTATATGCACACTGGTTTCCTGGTTTATTTTCTTTTGCCCTAATAAGAAACCTCACAAAAATTTCACATATCACTGCCTTGGAACCTGTGCTATCCCATCTTTATAAAAACATCAGAGATGAGAAAGTCATTAAATATCACGGGTGATACCCTGTTTATTCAAAAAGATATCATAATTTGTTCATGCTTTCATGTATTTCCTTCATATTAACTGATATGGCTATTATTTACCCAAGCAAATCTGGACAGTTACCTGTATGTTGCTCTGTATCTCTCCCATGCTTCTTTAAAGCTGCTGTCCTGGCACTTTCAAACTAATTACTCTCTTTTACCTAAAAAATGTCCTATCTGTGACAAATTTAGGCTGGAGAGTCACTTAAAGGATCCTCTTAACAGTTTCTAAAAGTTTCTCCTAAGTGTGTATATAAATTAGTCCAAACCTCAGTGGGAAAGACTGGCACTGAAGTTTCACTTATGATACTAAAACTAAACAAACATGTTGCTGTCAAAAATCCCCACAAGGTCTACACAGGTAACTTGATTTTGGAGGTATAATATAGCTGCATAGCATAACATAGCTGCCTTTCCCATCAATGTGCTCTTCTACCACTTTAGCCTGATGATTTTCACATATACACTGAATTTCCCTCATTTCCTAGTGCCTACATTTATCTTTCCTATCTCATTAGTACAGACATACCCACTCAGCATCACAGCTCACACTACTGCTTTAAGTTATTTTCCAATTAAAAAGGTGGAAATAGTCAACCTTCATGAGCAAATTTCAGAAACTGCAGAACTTAATTTGATGCTTATAGGAAGAGATAAAAGGTTGGTATCACTGGATATGTTAAGAGAACCACTTGAACTTTAACTTATTTGACACATTATTTTGTGACTTGTCATCAGAAAAAAATCCATGGTTTTTGTATTACAGCTATTTTTAAAAGTACTTCAAAGGCATTACTTTTGAAGTGTGTTCTGCCAGTTGATGGGGGAGATTTAAAGGACAAACACCAGTGGAAAGAGTGGTCTTGTTTGACTATGAATATTAAGGCAACACAAAAGTAAAATAATACATTCAATAAAACTACACTCTTGGCTTTAGCAACAAGCAAAAAGAAGCAAGGTAATGCACCTAATAATTGCTGTATGAGAGACAGGATAATGATTGAGAAAGATACATCACCAATTGCCTAAATACTCCACCATCATCCAGAGCCCACAGTCACTGGGGAGCTCCGTTTTGCAGGAAGGACCTGGAGAACTCTTCCTGGCAACTGGGAAAATCCCATCCATGAGTGAGGTCTCCAAATTCCCTGAAAATGGGTCCAGTTTTTATAGGCCCAAATCAGCAAGTCAAAGTGACCTGATGATATTTTTAGCACAGAAACTCCTGGATCTGATGGCACACTTCCCAACCAGCAGGGGCCAGAGCTTGGCCAGAGCCCAGGCCTTGGCTGGGAGGGTTTTCCCCTAAAATACCCTACAAACAAACCTCTATTCATGTCGGTTGGGAAAGTTTCTTAAAATGATACATTTCTTGCAGAGAACTACACAAGGTTATAGAGAGCTAGCATAAGCATCTGTGTCATTTATTTTTAGCTAAATAATACTGATAGTGTTAGTCACATAATGCCCAGGGTTCATCTTTTAAGTCAACTCTGGCTGAGGCCTGCTGCTCAGGCCTAAGCACATCAAAGTGTCAATAAGAAACATTTTCTCTGCTGTAAAATAACACAGTAGAACAAAATATGAGGCCACCACCTTCTGTTTCACCATCCACCTTGCAGCTCTGGAACAAGTCCCTTCAGAAGCAGTTACACATTCAGTTATTAACAGAGGGCAGCACCTACAGAGGATTTCATAATCTCCGGCCATTAGTTTTACCTCTTATTTACAGCTCAGTGCTTGCTTCACATTATTTCCCCATTCCTTTCTCAGAGCTACATTTCATTATCAATGGTTCGTACACACACCTAAACAAACCTGCAAAAAGCTTCTAACTCTGGGGAATGAAAAAAATCCGAAAGCTTGACCATTCAATTACCCAATTACCTGTCGTCATTACTAAGAATGACGATTTCAGCTGCCATTACAGTTGCTGTACATGTTTATATGGTTGTAAAATTGTACAGCTGTAGTGTTTTTAAAAGTAGCTTCTGGAAAGACTGTTATCTACCAGCAAAATGTCAACCCTGACCATCTCACCTGGAAGCCTCAAATGGAACAGATGCAATTTCTAAAAGTGCAATGCTGGTGTCTGCATGAATCTTAACACGATTTTTCAGGATGTTCTGTGCAGGACTGTCCAGTACACAATGCACCTTGTTTTAAGTGTCCAACAGCACCAGTGAAAGTTTAATGAGCACAAAATTACCTCCCCCTGTGGGTATAGCAATGAAGAGAGCCCCAGACACACCTCCACTCCTTTGCTCCCAAGAACACAGATAAAAAGGCCTGTGGAGTCTTCATGAGATACTGCCCATAAAAACTTGCTAAACGATCATCACTGTAGGTACCTGAGCAATAAACGAAATCGAAACAGACTGCACAGCTCTGCAATTCAGCCTGGCAAGGCTCATCAAAGAAATGATGAATCATTCCCTACTACCAGCAAAACAACCACATATCTGAAATGTGCTGATGACTTCAAATCTCTTGAAAAAGAAAGCTCTTTGTCGCTTGCTGCTTGTACCTGCTTCAGCAAAGTAGATGGTGTAAGACAGTTCCTGTTGACTGACTCAGCTGTGGGAACAAGAACTGCTGCAGACAACGCACTGAAATTCTGACAGGTAGGGTATGACTACACATGCACTGCCCCCTAAGAAAAATAAGCTGCTTCTCTGAGTATTCTTAAACAGTAGAATCAAATAAACTAGAAGTGGAAAGCCAGTACTTGGAAGAAAATGAAGTAAAATTGCTGTGTGCAAAATTCAGTGTCAGCTGAAAATAAACGTTGCATTTTTCCAAGCTAAATTATTTATTACTAAAGTAAATCCAAAAGATGCACTGGAAATTACAATTTCAGGGAGGGGAGAAAGTATTGAGATTATTTAAATCAACCCTGAGGTATCTGAAAGTCTGCTACGGGTCACTGTCTTTTCCAAAACCGCAAACTGCCGCAAGCAAAACCTTTAATTCCAGAGGAGTCATCTTCATGTTTTCTAATTTCAACAGAAGTCCAATACCTGCTCCTAGGAATTTTTTACAAGTGACCAGATGGCAACATCAAAGTACAGCCATGGGTGGACAACAAAGCCATCCCAACCCTGCAAAATCTGACTGCTTGCTAAAGTCCAGCTCATGCCTCTCTGTAAAATAAAACAGAAACTATAGGAGAAAGGTGGCCTAGAATTGTACCACTGTTCCAATATTCTCAACACTTCCATTAAATTTGGGTTTCTGAGGCTGCCCTAAGACTCCTTTAACCTTTATAAAAGGATAAAGCAGATGTCAGAAATCTTAATTCTTTCAACTAAAGTAATAAGTAAATTCCTTAAACAAAAGTTTCAGTCTTTATGTCCTAGATCTTCTATGTGAAAAACTGACAATTGCACATTAAATAAAAACAAAAGAACAAGATCATCTTCTAACAACAAACATTGACTGTATCCTTCAATTTCAAGGGACTTGCCTTACTGCTGGGATACAACTGGAAGCCCACAGGTTGGTGAAGAAGCCCAGGATTGGCTCCTAAGCCAATTTATGCAAGTGAACCAGAGGTAACTGCACCATCCACATGTCAGCACTGCAGCTACTGAGCAATGAAGATGGGGAATTCTCCTCCTGCAGCTGGATGCTGCCCAAGGAGTGGGCCCCCTTCCCCATGACACTCCCCTGTCTCACAGCCCTTCCCTATCTTTATGTCAATTCTAGTCATAAACTGGCATTCAAGGACCTGTTTAATCCCGGGAATCTTCAGGAAAAAAAGCCTAGGACCCCTGATAACTGTGAAATTGTGTATTTTTTAAAAACAAAAGACGCATACTTTGCATGCCCTGGCAAAATACTCTATGCAAGGAGAGTAATTTATTGTGAACACACTATACCATATATCCACCCCTTCATGGCTTCCCTGGCCACACATCATGTGGAAAACCAAAATGGAACCCACACACTGGAGCAAAAGAACAGGCTCATACGGTTTTAATGCTGCACAACGGCCATCCCAATCAGCAAAACATCCTTACAGATACAAACCTCGAGTCTGAACCATGTGAGGAGTACTGACAATTTTCTCCTAATTTTTGTTCAGACACTTTAAGTAGTTTGCATTACTGTGTGTGAGATTAGAAGTCATGAAGGCAGAAATATAGAATATGAAGTATAGAGTTTACTATTTTTAAAACAGGAAGTGAAATTCCAAAAAGCAAAGAAATCCCAGCTGAGACACAGACTCTTAGAATAAATCTCATCCCTATTATTACTGTGTCTAAGTCCGCTCCTCTGTCACCTCCCACATTAGCCACCCCTAACTATGAATTTCACTTTGTTGGTGTCTTCTTCACTCAAACACAGAGTGCACTGGGCAGCTTCCAGCACTGAAATGAACAGGCATTAGTCTGAAAATATTTTCACTTTCACCTCTAATATCCCCCTCAGGACAGTATTATTTTGTCCACATTACAATATCCCTCAGGACAGTATTATTTTGTCCACCTTACAATACCCCTCAGGACAGTATTATTTTGTCCACACTGCAGATGTGAAAGCAAGACACTGCTTAAATGTTTGTTTTTTTCTTTAATAACTCAAACTCTCACTAGTGCCTTAAATCTTGCAGGTCAGAGAGCCTCATGATGAGTGGAAAGGAAAGGAAAGCGGAAAAAAGTCATGACATACCACGCCACACCTCACAGGGCTATGTTTAAAACCTTTAAACCATGGAGAATATCAAATAAACCACCAGCAATGTCAACAGGTCTCCACACAGAGCAAATCCACCTGCTCAAACCAGATTTCAGACCAGGACTTAAACACCCTGATTCAATGGGTGCACAGGAGAACAATGAGAACACCGCTGTCTCACATCACCTTTTTTATTGACCTGAACTCAATTTGGTTCAGGCACATGTTTAATAAATGCAGCGTTGCTTTGGAAATTGGTCTTTTTAATATTCACAAAATGCCTCATTGGTATAAGGCAAAAAAAAGATATTTTAAAATCTTACTGGTAAATTCAATTTAACATGCACAAAGTGGAAGGAACATGCCAATTACATTCAGGATTACTGCCTGTGGATCCTAAGTTTTCCTCTGTATCTTTAGGTCATGAGCACTCAAATGGAATCAGAAATGTTACATGTGGTGAGTATTCCACCTGAAAACACAGGTGAGAGCTGTTTAGTTTGGGTAGCTATGGAAACTTCTTTCAGGTAGAGTGAGGTGATCAAAGTGTCTTCCTTCAGCTTTTCCCTCCTCTTTACCATTACCATTATACACATTATTTCCCTTCAAACAGCTGTGAAAAGAAACTGCTCTGAAGGCTTCATCATTGAAGACATCACATGCACTGGGTCAATCACAGACATTTAAGAACCAAAGCAGCTTTGTGATCTTTGAACTGCCGTCTTTAATGTTTCTTCCAACCCAAACCATGCTGTGATCCTGATACAAAAAGCAAGTCAGTGTCACACAAGTCTCACTTTTTATCTTCTAAGCTCACAAATTCTCTTTTCTCTCATTCCCTTTATAAAGTGCCCTTCACATGCAGGATTGCCCAGGAAGTTTTAATCTGAATAGAAATGAAAGGGTGTTGAGGTAAAACTGGTAAAAATAGGGAGCTCATCACTTTCACAGAAGTTAGCAAGCCTGGTTAAAGATTAGGACAAATACATTACCACTTTATGAACATTTTTATATATTGGTCAATACATTTCTTATCTAGTCTCTGAAATTATATACTTACAGCAGTAGAAAATACACATGTACATATACAAGGCATATACACTTGTAGAGACAAGCCTTAAGAGAAATTAATCAGAGCGATCCACAGATCACTTAATTCAGGCTCTGATAAGCCAAAGTAAAAGAAAAAACTTTAAAGATGAGGAATCCT
The DNA here is from genome assembly GCF_000277835.1 of Geospiza fortis. NCBI lineage: Eukaryota > Metazoa > Chordata > Aves > Passeriformes > Thraupidae > Geospiza > Geospiza fortis. Next base: position 15,633 of record NW_005054660.1, on the reverse strand, counting down.
TATACAGAACAAACTTGCTCCATCTATCTGCTTTACAAATAGATTAAAAGAGCAACACTGACAGAGCAAAAACCTCAGGGTGTCAGAAAAGTAGAAGAGGAATATTCAGAGCAACGAGTCTTAATACATTCAAGTGTTTATGAAGCCAGCAGTGAATAAAATAAAAATCTGGATATCTGAGCAACTGATTCTAACTGTTAAGCCAGACTAGTGATTGTTAATATACAATTAAAAGTTAGCTAGCACTGGGGACTGGGAAGGCACTAAGCATGGATACTGACCAAAAGCATGTTAAAAATTAACACAACCCACTCTTCTGTGTCTCAGTCCATCTCTTCAGCTTGCTCAGCATTGAGCTTTCCTTCACTTTTTCCACTGAATGAGGCAAAGCTAAAAAGGGTAGTAAGTTATGAATGACTTGCCCAGGCAAAAGTTCCATCCCAATCACATGAAACTGAAGGGATCAAAGAGCCTATTTTATTTTTCTGAAAATTAACATGCTTCCAGTCACAAATTTTATATTCCTAATGGATATTTCACTGCAAATGGCTATTTATTTGATGAATTAATGAATAAATCAGAAGCAGATTGCAGGCCTGTCTTACCATGTCTTTTTCTGTTTCAAGATCACCTTAATCTCTCACTTGATCTTTCTTTTCCTTAGTAATAAACTTCAAAAAGATTACTAGGTATCCAGTTAATACTTAGAAAGAAAAAATATGTGTAAAGACTGCCATTGAAAGAAAATTAGACCTATAAAGAATAGAAAACCGAGAACATGACAATAGACAACTGAGAACATGACAATTTTATACAGGCTGATAGCAACACTCCTCTTGAAAGTTCCAGCTTCCATATCATGGGCTAACAAATCCAGAACCTGAGACCTGGACATTTCAGGTAAAGAAAGGTAAGTCACCTAACTTCCACTTCCTGATTAGAAACAAGGTTCCACACAATCAAATTGGAACAATCCATCTGAAGAGCATCGGCCTTTTGCTGCTGAGCAACAGCACCATTTGAGTCTGAGCTCCAGCTTCAGAATGGTGTAAATGCAAACATGACAGGAGTTCTGTGCCTGACTGAAACAATCGGCCTCTCCCAGCATCAGAGTTGAGAATAGCTTGGGCAAGGTGGGTGGAAGGCAGGAATTATCAGGTCCTAAACAGGAGGACTAAAATAAAACTTAAAAAAAAACCAAACCAAAACAAAAAAACCGAGCAACATACTGCCAAGTTTGAAAAACTATTTGAATAACCAGCACAACAAGATGTGGTATTGTGTTTCCTCAGAGGGGAGAAAAAAACCTGCTGTGCTGTGGTATAGTAAAAGCAGAAATTCCAGGCATAACTTGAGAGCTGGTCATATGAAACAGGGCCCTGGCTTCTT
>NW_005054660.1:11726-14234 GCF_000277835.1 Geospiza fortis | reverse complement strand
TTCCCAGTTTGTTGCAATACTTTCATTCCTATTATGTGTAATTTGCAATTCTTATGAAGAAAAATATCAATCCTTCAGCTCCAGCAACTCTGCACTACAGTAAAACCTGAGTGTCAGTCACTTAGAGAAACTGACCAAGTCCCTATTGCTTTAGTCTTCTAAGAGGAGGAAGAGCCTTTCTCTCACCAAAATGTGCACACAGAATTAGCTCAGCTAACAGTCCAACCAGGCCCAAGAAGGACTGCCTACAGTCTTTAAAAATACTCAAGTTATGAGACAGTAAAACTAAATATCTAGAATACTCCCAAGCTAGACTATAATCATGGCTTGTCTACTTCCCCTTTGAGGCAAGCAGTCACTTCAAAATACTTCTGCAGCTGGGCAAAGCACAGCCACAGCAAGGAACTGTGGCCAACAGTCCTCTGGGTTATGCACACACCTTCACTTTCCTCAGTTGTGAGGGGACAAAGAAATTCCTGCAATTACAAGTAAGTACAGCAGAATGACAAAAACCAGAACATTACGTGAACATAACTGGACACCCAAACAGCAAAGCTTAAAAATAAACTCCCAGGAGTGTCATTACCATGTGCAAGGGGTTTTTCTTCTACTCTCACCCTGCAGACTCTTTTCCTTGCTTTTAACAAGAAAACAAATTGGTTTTATTGCTTGAAAAGTACTTCACTATGGCTGAATATATTTATCACTTTGTTTAAACAGGTTAAACTCACAAAAGATGTTTATTTAGATGCTATCATTGACTGATACTGATAATGCTGCTGACAAACATCTCTTTCACATGCTGTAAAATAGAATAAAATTACTTTGTAAATCTCTCATGAAACGTTTTTCGAGCAGTCTATGACAAGCTCTCTTAAAAAAAATTATAAATTTAATCTCCTGAAGACAAACACCATGCTCCTTTAGTGCCTTTCTTCCTATTACCTTATGCTGTAGTTTTCCCCAAACCATTTTGAAACTTAAAAACAAAGAAATAAGATAACTCATGTTTTAGGTCGGTTTCACAACAGAAGAAACAGAATTTTAAGAAGGGAGAGAAAATTGAGGGAAGAAAAAGAGGTGATGCTGCTTAGCTAACAAATTCATATAAATCTTCTCTCAATCTCTCTTAAGCCCTAAAATAACTTTAATCTGTAAGAAGCTTTCAAAGTTAGCACTCAGAAGTCTCAGTTATTTTCCACTCTCAAATTATCTCTCACATCTACTGTTGTCGTTTTAAAGACAAGAAAATTCACTTTGGGTCTGAATGCTACATATTATTCCAAAGATCATTTGGAGGTGAATGCATTCAGCGCAGTGATTAAATGTCAGCTAAATCACAACTAAGAATGCACACTAGACACAGTCCACATTTAAACAGCTATAGTGAATAGTAAGGTAATTGTAATTAAATTACAACTGCTTTGGACTTTCACTTCAAGAAAACAGAAAAGAATTTACTGTTTTTTCAAACAATACATTTTTAAGCATTAAAATCCTCAGAACCAAAGATGGCCTGTGATTCATGTTTCATTCTTAAATGCCTGTGCCTTTTCTCAGGTAAATACAAGCAACTGCTAGATCTACTGGCACTCCCTCACCACCGAATGCCTTCTTTCAAATACCAGTCCAGATTTCTCTCCACTTCTCTTCAAAAGGGTTGACAGGCAGGGTAGCAGAGACCAAGCAAAACAATGAGAAACTCACGACAATAAGCAGCAATATATTGGGAAAAGACAGTCTAAAATACGCTGGTTTCTGACTTCAAGTCTAACTAAGCTATAAAGGTAAGTTTTGCTGGGGGTATTTCCTTAAGCATCAAGGGTAAAGGCTGCCGCAACACAGATATCCCAAACGCTACACCTGCCCCTTTCTCTGCATCACACACAGATCAGGTCTTCTGATAACATCACAAATTACAATACAGCAATTAAAACAAGCTGAATTCTCGATTATTAGAGCAAATTAGAGAAACACGTCCTCGAACACCTTGGTCTGCTTTTATCTCGACAGCACTGGCACACAAGGTCAAAGAAAACCGGCGTGGGAGCGGAGGAGTTAACAGCCAGAACTTGTCCATGTTTCCAAAATAGAGCGGTGGCACCAACGTTGCCATTCTGCCGTGTTTACAAGAGGGAACAGTTCGGGATAAACCTCTGGCTGTAGTCACGCTTTATCGCTAGGACACACTCCTTCAATGTCCGGCTGTACCCGGCCGAGATAAAGACACCGAAGCCCCGTACACCTGGAAGGAGCCCCGGGACAGAGGGGACACCCACGGGGGAAGGAGGCTGTGCTGGAAGGGCTGCGGAAGGCACAGCCCTGAAGGGACCGAGCCTGCGAGAGGGCGAAGGTTTAGGGGCAGATCCTGGCGACCAGGAACAGGGAGCGGCTGGCGGGGTCCGGCCGGGCAGGGACGCAACACTGCCGGGGACGGCTGAGGAAAGACTCGGAACTGGAGGCACCGGGGTGCGGGCAGGTGCCCCCGGCAGCCGCGGAGGGGTGGCG
>NW_005054660.1:9372-11376 GCF_000277835.1 Geospiza fortis | reverse complement strand
CATCTCCTCTGGAGCCAGCCTGGGGGCTGGGGGTGCTCATCCGGGGAAGAGAAGGCTCCAGGGACAACTTAGAGCGCCTTCCAGTGCCTAAAGGGTCTCCGAGGGAGCTGGAGAGGGACTTTGAACAAGGGCCTGGAGTGACAGGACAAGGGGCAATGGCTTCCCGCTGCCAGAGGGCAGGATTAGATGGAATATTGAGAAGAAATTCTTCCCTGTAAGGGTGCTGAGGCCCTGGCACAGGTGCCCAGAGAAACTGTGGCTGCCCCTGCATCCCTGGAAATGTCCAAGGCAAGTGTTGGACAGGGCTTGGAGCAGTCTGGGACAGTGGAAAGTGTTCCTGCCCATGGCAGGGGGTGGAATGAGATCTTTAAGGTCCCTTCCAGCCCAAATCATTCCATGAATCTATGATTCTGTAAACAGAGTGTATATATGTGTGTGTGTGTGTGTGTGTGTGTGTACACACACACTGCAGTAAAAATCTTGGCTCATCAAAGCAGCCCTGAGGGCTCAGCTGGTACAAGAGCACCTTGAGGAACCCACGGCCACCCCTGGCCGCACGTTACTGCAGTGACAGCAGCAATGGGAAATCTGTGAGAGCACAAAGGGACATCCTGGCTAACATGAGTCTGTAACAGTCAAGCAGCTGGGACACCACTGCTGTCACTGTGGGCTTTGGGACACAAAATAAAGCCCTTTGAAAATAAAATAACTTTTGTGATTTTAAAGTATCTGTGGCAGGTGCTTAAGCCACTGATATTATTTAACCTTTACACAAAATCTTTCTTGTTTCAAGTGTATTTTTTCTTAACCTGAACACACTATTGCATAAGTTAATGCATAGAAATTACAATACACTTTGTTGACAGTGAGGAATGAGGGAGTCTAGGCTCTGAAATCAGAGGAAAGAATACCCAATATTCAGAGAGTAGGAGAATATCCTCAATAATTTTTCAGAAAATTATACACTTTGCAAGTGCAAAGTTTAGCATTTTCTTACAACTGATAGGGATGTGAAAATCCATCTTGTCTTCCACACATAAACTCCAATAAGACCTCACAGCCACAATTAAGTGACTGTTTCTGTTGATAAGGCCTAAGCAAGAAAACAGCTCCTGCTGTTTCCCTGACAGACCAACACACGCATTTCGATGCCAATCAGCCATCTGTGGTTCCGACTGACCGAGGTACATGTGCACATCACTTCAGGCACAGAAATCACTTTAATTCCAGCACAGAACAACGTGTGCTGCTCAGCTAGAAGCTGAATATGGAAAAATAAGGAGCATGGGGCTTTGTCAGAGAGGTAGGAATTCATGGGAAGCAAGTTTGGAGCCAAGGTTACAGCCCAGTATAAGGACAAGCAAATTGATCAGCTGAAATAAGGTCTGGAGTGTTTTTTATTTTCTCTAAACATTTTCTATGCACATTTAAGTTTTTATGTTCCTTTAGAGATATTTTACCATGTACACATTTAAATTTCCATAGTTAAAGTTTTATTCATATTAATAATGCTAAAAATGAATTCTGCAAGCCTTGCTTAACAGACATTTCTGTCTCATGCATCACCTGCATCAGCAGTGGTTTCTCATCCAGTTCCTGCCCTGGCCAGTGACACTCTGGCTGACTGCAGCTGGAGTTCCACATCTGCCCAGCTAGGCATCCTTTGTAGTGGGTTTGTTGTCTCCCAGCTGGCACATAATGTTGGGGAAGATGAAACAGGAAAGCCTGATAAATATGATTGCCTGGAAAAAGATTTTGAGAATATGGAAACTATAAGCGAGATTGAAATGAAAGCAAGCTTTGAGATACCAAGCCTTAGTTGTTCTGTTTTCCAGAGCAACTGAAAAACAATGGTATGGCCAGCTGAAGGCAATCCCCTTTTGATGATACAATTCCCTCTGCTTGCAGACAGCTCCAAAGGTCAGAGCAGACCCCACTAGCTTGGCAGAAGGGGCCCAAAGAGGAGTTTTTAGGGTTTAAAATGTAACACAGTATGGTAATGTA
>NW_005054660.1:0-9316 GCF_000277835.1 Geospiza fortis | reverse complement strand
GCTGGCAGCTCCCAGCAGGGCCCTGCCCCCAGGCCCTTTGCAATAAACCCCAAGTTCCAGACCTGGCTGCAGAGATCTCTGCTCTCTGTCCATCCCAGCTGTCCTACCCCCGTCGCTCCTACAACATAACACTGTTTGGTTTTGCAGACTGGTTTTGCCTGTGGTTTGATTCCCAACGGTGGGAAAATTGCACTGTACCCTTCTCCCCATCCACCTGGGTTCATTTTACCTTTAGCAGAGTTGGGTGTTTGCAGGAGGAAGCTAAGTGCTGCCCCAAGGACACATCCCTGTAGCCCCTGTGGAATGCGGTAGGTTTGCATATACCCATCCCGAGGGCAGTGTGGCCATTTGCAGTCTCTTTTTGTGGTACTGGGTTTTGGTAAGTAAAAGTTGCTAAAGCAGATGTGAATAAACACTCAGTGTCTCTTTTTAAGAACATTACATCAGTTGTCCTTTGAGTTAATGTCTTCCCCCTCCTTTTTCCAACTGGCATTTCAGACAAAGTGCTTTTTTTCAACCTCAGCAGCCCTAATCTCTTTGTTTTCCATCTTCTGATGCCTCCAGTCTAGTTCCATTTGTCCCATCTGCTCTGTAAAATTCATGAGAAAAAGAATGGATTCCAGGTGCAGACTACTGATCAGCTTGTGCTTGCCAGGACAAGAGGAATGCAGAGCAATCCTCACATTCACATTCTTTCAGATATAATTTGCCCTGGTAAAAATCATGGCCTGTCAGTGAATTGGAAAAACAAATACATAATTAACACAGAATACGTGGTGAGTGAAGATGAATATAATTGAGTAGCAGAAGAATTATGTATCCAAGATTTTACCTTTGGGGAGAGGAGTAGAATGCTTGATTATTGTCTTTTTTTCCCCCTATGCATTTTATAACTACAAGATACTTAGACAGGATGGAATTTTCTTGCTATTCCCTGTCATAGCTTTCTTTTGACAAGTACAAACATCAACAGATAGGAAACCTTCCCACAAGAATGCAGGATGATCTTGTGCAAAGGCTTTTCAGGAAAACTGAATGCTTAGTAGCTTTCCACATTTGCTGAGTTTGATATGGTGAAGCTGTGCTTCTAGGAGATAATTTCTGAGAAATAGTATGTAATAATTTTCATAATATTTTTCTTTTATTTCTCAGTCCAATCCAGACTGGTGAGTGGCAGTCTTGTGCTTGTGGCAAAATATGTGTAGCATTTTTTCTTGGTTGGGCTATTGTAAGTAACAATATTCACATCCCTAATGGAAACTTATCCTGTTGTAACAGAACTGCTGCACTCAGTGAGTGCTGTTGGTGCTAAGAGCTGACTGGGAAGCCACTGAGGATAAGGGTCTGTGTGGCAGAGTGGTGTAAATGACTCCCATATTTGAACCTTTCATGTGGTAATAAAAATAATCCTGCAAGATCATTAAAATATTGGGATTCTATTTGAGTTTTGAGCATAAGTCTGCAAATGGACATTGCTCTCTGATACCTCTAGGCTCTGGGTTCCCTCAGCTGAAGGGCTGGGACAAGACTGTGAAACAGAAGCACTGAACACTCTTATTATTCTCCTATCCCTAGAGTACGGGATTCCCTCTCCTGAACTAGACCCCGCCTTCATTCCCTCAGTTTTCCCACTCTCAACCAACTCCATTGACCTCACACAAGACAAACCTCTTCTTTCCAACATTACATCATTTCCTAAAGGTTGCACACCAGCTCTCTTGTCAAACTTGGAATCAGGGCTGGATTTCTTAGCTCCTTGACAAGTTTAATGATTTTTTAGTTTAATGGTGTTGGGATTTTTGTTGTTGTTGTTGTTTTTGCATTTGTTTTGGTTTGGTTTGGTTTTTGTGTGAAGCACACAAAAATCCTGAGAGAATCACTTAAATACAAAATAATTCAGGTAGGAAGGAACCTCTGGAGGTCTCTAGGTCCACCCCATGCTTGAACCAGGGCCAGCTTAGATAACGCAGCACAGGTAAGAGATAAATACCTTCAAGGCTGGAGATTGCACAGCCCATTCGTTCCCTAGTCCAGTGTTTGCTGCCCCTTAGTACATTTTATTTCCTTATGTTTATTTGTGATTTCACAGCTCTGCAAAGAATATAGCTCATCCTCCTCACACCTTCCCAGCAAGCAGTTTTAGGCAGCAGTAAGGTGCCCCTTCACCTTCTCCAGGCTGAACAGAGTCAGCTCTCTCAGCAGCTGCTCATGTGTCCTGTGCTCTGTCCCTGATAGCTTGGAGGCCTCCTCTGGACTCTGGTTCATCAGTGCCTAGATAGGACAGGCTCCAGGGAGCTTGGGCTGGTGCCCGCACTCACAGCGAGGTGCAGAGTAAAAGATGAGGTGCCTCACCCCGCTGTCTGCACTCTTGGTGACACAGCCCTGAATGTACTTTGTCACAGGGTGCTCAGTTGGGGTCCTACTCAACTTATTGGGACCACAGCACCTCTTCCACCAAATTGCTTTCAAGGCAGCATCCCATGTCCTGTTGAATTTGAGTTACTCCCTCCCAGACCCAGAACTATGACCACCTGCATTTGTCCTTGCTGAGTTTCCTGAGGGTTTTTTCCACCTTCCTGTAGGAACTCAGTCCCTATTGCTGATTAACTTGACAACATGAAGCTAGTGCTGGGGAGACCACAGTGGCCATGTCTCCATGGAGGCAGTTTTGGTAGTGTGGATGTTTACCTGTTTTGGGATAGACACAGCCCCGAGCAAGTATCACACAATGTGGAACAGTCATCAGGTGTCATCAGCACCAATTAGAGCCTAAGCAATTGTCAGTCTTTAACTATGGCTTAATGCTGCTGTCTGACTTAAGGCTGTGTAAAGTTGGTGATTTATAAATGCAGGAGTACTTTGTTTTCACATCCTTTTTCTGTACTGTTGTTAAAGCACTTTGTAAGTACAATAACATCAATCTTCTTATTCTTCTGGAGCATTTTGTTAGTTGGGTAATTATTCCAGGAAGTGCTTTATATTTTAAAATCTGACTTCTTGTCTTGAAATTGTCATCCCTAGAAGGAAAAACTTTGTTGAGCTGCTTTGTAAGGAGAGTCTGAATTCATTTCACTCATGAAGATAATGGTGTAGTGTCAGAGTGTATCTATTTCTAATTGACTTTACAATCAGAATTGATTAATTTGATTTAGGATTTAGAAAAAATACCAGTAGGAAAAGATAGATTACTTCCTGTTATCTGCAGAGGGAATTAATGAACCCTTCAGGCTGGCAAGAAACTATTATTATTTCCAAGTAATCTAATTAAAGGGTATAAAAAAGACATGCGGCTATTTAATTGTTTTATTACTCAATTGCTCTACAGTGCATAATCAGAGAAGTGGGAGGGAGTGATTAGGTGTCTTGAGAACGGAAATGACACAACCAAGATATGCAGATGTTTTAAAGGAAGGAGAAGCTACTGGGAAAATTGAATCTCTCTTACCCATGCAAAAGACTGATTATTTTTCCCTGGGTGTGAAGAACATGACACTGTAAATGTGCTGCGGGGTTTTCAGAAGCAAACATGAGGTGTTGGTGCTGAGAAAGGTAAAATACACCAGGCAGTGCTTAACTGGTTGCTCTGTCCAGCTCTTGTCTCCACAGGGGCCTTGCAAGCAGGGTCAGCTGGGCCCGTGGGAGGCACCACAGCAGATCTGCAGGGTGTCCACAGGCACCACTTGGATCCCAGTTGCAGCTTTGCTCTTTGGGTGATGCATTGAGGATGCACGATGAGAGCAGACACTCAGTGTCAGTGTGCGTTGGATGCCTGCTTCTGCCAGGCTCTTTGAGAAGAGTTTTTGACATGCAGATGTTTGTAGAGACAGAACTTTTTGTTTAGACCCAGGTTTATTTTGTTCCACCCTGATCACCTCCCTCATTTATACAATTGTGACTTATCTACATCTGAAAGGATGACTCATCCCCTGAGTGGTTTGCCTCCTTGCAAATTGCTCTGGTATAAATCAGCTTGTATTTCAGAGAAGAACAGGTGCTGAAAAAAAGCCATGTAACATCAAAACTAATACAAAGGGAGGAGGTATGATTTAAATACCTGGAGCTTGATCCAAAGCCAAATAAAGCTAATGAACTTGTTTCCATTAATAACTCTTTAGTAGGCCTTATCAGCCTTAGGGGTCTGTACCTTCCTTACCTTATGTAGCATCTTGTAACAGGATACCTGAATGTCCTTTGCTAAAAATTGAATCCTCACACAAGCTATCGATTCTGATGAGTTAGAGGTGGAGTTATGTATTTCACTACATCCCTCTGTCCCTTGCAGCTGCAGCATTACACTTGTGAGCTCTGAACAAAGCCTCTGGTCTTGGACTGACAGTCCAGGTTTGAGAGATCCCTGGCTGAGCAGAAATCTTTCTCATTCACTCGATTTTTTTTATCCAGCCTTTCTTATGCTCAGTGTGCAGTGAGCAACTGGACACTGAATTGCAATCTGAGGGTGAGTAACAGCAGGGGCAGGAAGGTTGCTTTACCAGTCCCATCACATGCCATTAACATACCAGGTGCGGTGCTCATGATTTTCCAGACTGGATTAGGGGAGAATTTACTCAGTTAAACTTGCTCTGCAAGGCCCAGGGTTTGGTCCTCAGCAGATGTTCTGCGCATGCTTGCTACGGCTGGAGAGGGAGGAGAAGATGGTGCACTTGACTTACCACCAGCCCAGAGCCTGGGGCTCTCAAGGACTGAACCAGCCTCTTGTGTAATAGGCTGGCCCCAGGATTCCCATAAGGAACAAAATGTTCTGGTTTTCCTCTTGTTGAGGGTATAAGGAAAATAAGAGGCAAGAGGTAATAAAATTAGTCAAAGCTTCCCTTCACATCAGTTCATTTGTTGTCTTCTGGGTCTTGCTTCAGTTTCTGCCTGCACTGGTGTACACGCAGCATGTTCAGGAGTAAATAATTTCTAGCGTTCTTGAAACAAAAACACAGCCACCTTTTAACCCTGGGACTAACTATGCTCCTCCAAAAAAGCATTAGCTCAATCATACCCAACTTTTGAATGTTGCTCATCCTCATTCCCAGGGAAGCAAAATGAAGGCTCTCTCTGCCCTCTGTTGGGCAGTTCATGGTAGGAGGGGATGGTACCATTACAGCATTAGGACCTGGCTTGGTGCAGAAGTCTTTACTGAGGACAGGGTGGGAGAAAGTCTGCCACAGTAAAACTGGAATGTGTAAAAATTAATATCACTGGGGCAAGTGGTATAATCATCATGATGCAAATGCTTGCTACAGTAATAGAAACATTTCTGGGGATGGAGACTTTATTAACTGAACTGGATCCCAGCCATTCTGTACTGCTGGCTGAGGCCCTCACAAGTGTGAGGCTACAGACTTTGCTTAGAAGACATCACTGGTGTCTTCACTAAGCACTTTGTGACATTTGCTGTGGTGTGATCTAACTGGATCATCAAACATTCCATGTGTCCTTCTGCACAGGACAGCTGTACTGGCTGGAACAGCAGTTAAACACCTCCTCCTTCATCTGCATCATTCACCATGGGGATTCTTCTTCACTCCTCACCAAACCACTATGCAGGGTAGAACAACATTGATTTGCTAACCAGGGTCTCCTGAAGGCCACCACCACAATATTGTAGCGCCTAAAAGGCAGAACTGAATTTGTGCTTGCAAATGTGCATGAGAGTTTTTGGAAGGGTGAAATCATTGCAGTTTGCATGCAAGGGCAACCTGAGGCAGAGAATATAACATTAAGTGATTTTTTTTCTCTGTGGGCACCACTTTCAGACATACAGGGAGTATTTGTCAGAGTATTTGGCATTGTGCTACATTTATTAAGGTCAGTGATATACTCTGGACTTTGGTCCATGCAGCCTGACATTGATCAAGAAATAGGAAAGAGCAGAGGACACTTGTCATGGACACCTAGAAAATTAGTATGAAATTAAGGATCACTGTGAAGCCTGTCCGAGGGGCTGAGGCAGCACCACCAGGGGATGATGTGCTGTAGGGGGATAGAACCCTGTTCTCCATGCTCACACAGCACTGTGTTGTCAGACCATCCTTGCCACTCTTTGGTGTCCATCTTCTTCCTGCTGTGACAAATGAAATCTTGTGAACAACAGCCTCATTTTCTGTGTTTCTAATTTACACTCATACAGATCCTCCCAGTGTCCTGTCAAGTGAAAATCCTGTTGAACAAATTATTCTTTTTATAATAAAAATTCAGGTTGCGCAAAATCCTTCTCATAATATTTATAGCATATCAATCATCCCAATAGAGCCACTAGGTGGCTTTGTATGGAGCACCTGTGTCAGTATCACCTGCATTACAGAGGCTAGACTGATGTTTTCCTCTTGGTCTTGACATCTACAGCACTCCCTAGCCATACCAGTGAGCCCAGGGTTTTGGGTTTTGGTGGGGGGTTTTTTTGGTTTTTTTTTGGGTTTTTTTTTGTTTGTTTTTTGTTTTTTGTTTTTTTTTTTTTTTTGGTTTGGTTTGGTTTGGTGGTTTTTTTTATATACTTCTGAAGAAATGTCATATTCTTAATTTTAAAGCAGTGGGACTTTTCCCTCTGAGTTCAACAGCATTTCAGTGACTGTGAAATATGTAAATTTGCATCCCAGAACTTCCCTCCTTTAACTCCTGCACTAAATGAAACTGTCACAGAATATATAATGTGAATAACATTCTGTTATTGTGTCATGGACTCTTGTTGGGTTATAGGGTTTTGTACTCTTCTTTTTCCTGTCCTTCTTTTTCACTACACCCTATTCTCTTCCTTTCATGACTATCTTGTGCCACCTGGTGTCGCAAATTCACCAGTGACAGCAAAAGTGAAAGGACCAAGGTGTATAGGAGCAGTAAAGGCATGAGATACACGAAAATGTAATAAAATACTGTGTGCTGTGAGGTATTAATCTCCTAAATTAGAGGGTCAGGATGAACCACACAGCTAGGGGGGCTTCTCCTTAAGCATTCCTTATGCACTCAGAAGCCACTGAGAATGTTTTGTCACAGGAGTACCTTCACACCAAGTGGAGCTGATCTGTCCTCATTTAATAAAACAAGTGATTGTGAATGTAAGAGAAACAATCTGTAAATGCCAAAGGAGAGCATGACCCAACACCACTGTTGGCAAAAAGATCATTTGCTGTAGTTTTTCACTGCCTGTAGTGTATCCAGTGGGATCTGAGGAGCAGTCAGGGCCCCAGATCCCCTGCTCAAACTGTAATACCTCAGTAGCTACAGCTACCTGTAGCCAGGCCGGGCACAGAGCTCCAGCAGTATCCTTAAAACACAGACTACCTTGGCTGCCCAATACTATTGCTGTGTTTTTTTAACATACCCAGAAAATTCTTGCAAACATTTCTCTGTTCCAGATACTTCCACCTTTGCACCGAAGCTGCAAAACAAACAATGCTCTGAGCCACAAAGGAGACAAGGGGAGACTGTGCTTATGAGCAAGAGCAAGGACAAATAACTTCTGCTGTGCTGTTCTCTCTACAACAAACTTTAATACTCTGGAATTACTCATTCTACCCACACAGCTGCTTACAGGTACCTCAGGGAAAGCTTTAAAGCAGAAGAGTTGCTATAAATCCCTTTTGTCCTGCTAACTTGACAACACTCCCTTCTCCCCCCAAATATTTTTGATCTTTATGTCCTTAGAAAAAGGATTTACACATAATGCAGGAATTACTCAGGAATCCAGATGTATGCAAGAGAAGAAGTCATGCAACTGTGATTATTCTTCAGCTGGGGTTTCACCATGTCCGCAAAGAAAATAGTCCAGCGCAGGATGGTAACGTCTCCTGTCAGTCTGTGACAGGACATCCCTTGCAGCTCAAAAAACAGTGCTAAAAATGCCCATTTATTTTCAGTGCCTAAATCAAACACCTGGAGAATTGATCTGTTAGAAAGAGTCATGAAAATAAACAGATTTCCTTCCAGTAGCCATGGAAGAGTGCAAAAGACATTCATAATTTTTCTAGCATTCATAACTTTTCTAGAATTTATAATTTTTTCCCGAATCCTCTGCCCTGTATCTACAAATTCCCAAATACTCCACACAGTCACATCTGTGCCTTCTGCCTTCAGCACCAGACATCCTGAGTGTCCCACAGAGGCGGCAAACAAAAGCCCACCCTGTCTCATTTATCACATTCTTCAAGCTTTCTTCAAGCAAAGTCAAGGGCAAACAGGAGCACAAAACACAGAGAAGGACAAGAATTCTGACAGAAAATTGCAGCTTTAACTGAAGTATGGGCGAGGCAGGAGGAGTTATCCACTGTGTTCTCATTAGATTCATCCCCATTCATCTGCTGGGTACCACCTAGACAAGTAGAAGCTGTTCAGTGGAAAGAGGCTTTTGGGGACCATCAAAGAAAAAACAAAGACAGGCAAAGAAAACCCACAGTTCTGTGGGAATAAACCAGGAGCCTCTCACTGAAGACACACCTGGCTGCTTCCCCTGTAGACACCAATTTGGATTTTATTTACTTTTTCAGATTCAGAGCTAGGACAAGGCAGGAAAAAACCCACCAGAAGTGGTACTGAAAACCACAGCCCAGGAGAAGATTCTCAGGAAGAGCACAGTGACACTGGGGCCACCTCCATCGGATGACTCCATGCTGCATTTACCCAGAGTAGCATCCATCCTGCCAAGGCTTTATCCCTTTTCTGAGCACCTCCGTTATATTTGGTGAGCAGTGTGGTGGCCCTGAAGAAGCTGGTTTTCAGCTGTTTCCAGTGAGCTCCCTCCTGAACATGCCAGGCTGAGGAGGGAGAGCTGTGCTCCGGCTCTGTGAGGACTAGGACAGGCTGGGCCATGCCCCTCTGTGTGGTGGAGGAGGACCAGAACAGCCACCCCACACGTTTTCATTTTTGGCTGTTGATTATGGGAGGCCTAGATGATACCATAGTCCCCAAAACCTGCTCTAGGTGCTGCTCTGGGACAGGCAGAGCACCCAGACCCTGGCAGGTTCTGTGTCCTCCTGACAACATCTGTAAGTCCCAACACAGCTTAATTCAGAGTTGAAGTCTCTTTTTTCTAGGTACAGGCCCACAAAATAAAATGGCAGGAACCCAAATCTTAGCAAATGCCACACGAACCTCTGCAAAACAAAAACTTTCACAAGGGATGAATAAGGTTCTGTGCCACACTTGCCACAAACTTGCCAATGTGACTTCTTTCAAACAGAGTATCTTATATATGAAAGGTAAATATTGGAAGCAATACATGCCCTGACACACAACACCAGGGAAAGGAAGGGAGCACCCACAGGCAGCACCCCGAAACCCAGCGCCATGCCACAAAGGGCCCTTGCACACCCTGCCA
>NW_005054659.1:277318-279058 GCF_000277835.1 Geospiza fortis | reverse complement strand
AAGCACCCAGGCAGAAGCATCTGCAGCTAATCCAGCAATGATCCTATGAAGGATATCGCTGCCAGACTGCCACAGAGCCCTGGCATGTCCAAAGCTCCTCCAACCCTCTCCTGGGGTCAATATTCTTCTGATATTATTCACCCCCTCCAGGGGAACTCAACATCTTCTGCAGGGACTCTTCTGGTCCTCACCCCCTCCTGGGGTCCTGGGACTCTTCTCTCCTGGGGTTCCTGGTCTTTGCAGCAGCCTTCACCTGCAGTCTTCATCGAGCTCTTCCAGCAGTCTTCAGACACTTTGGCTGACTCCACCCTTTTATGTCCCTTGCTCTTAATTACTCACAGGTGCTAACACAGCTGCAACTCATTGGGGAATACTGTGCCCCCTTACAATTCTCCCTACAAAGAAGGACTTACAAACACTCTGAAAGGGAGATACCATCTAATGAATGCAATTGGAGGAGAAAAATTTGAGACATTTAGTGACTACAAGGAAATGGATCGGGATTAGATCAGGTGCAGTGCAAAGGACCAAAAGAGGCCAAAACTAAGCTCAGAGATGTTGCAAAAGCAGGGGGAAAAGTCACGAAGGAAGGCAAAACTTGGAGGGGAGGGACATGGCATGGACACTGCAAACAAAAAAAAAACCCCAACTATCTTCCCCAAAGTCAAAGGCATCAAAAGGCAGGCCTTATGCCATCAAGTGCAGGCACATGCAGCAAAGCTTGCCAAAACTGGTCCCTGCTGAAGGCCAAACCAGTCAAAAGGACTTACAAAGACTCTGAAAGGGAGATAGCATCAAATGAAATGCAATTGGGGCGGAAAAATATAAAAATTGGGAAACTTAGTGACTACGAGGAAATGGACCGGGTTTATATCAGTGCAAAGGACCAAAAGAGGCCAAAACTAAGCCCAGAGATGTTGCAAAAGCAGGGGAAAAAGTCCCGGAGGAGAATCAGCTTGGAGGGGAAGATAAGAGGGACATGGCATGGATACTTCAAAAAAAAAATCTTCCCCTCAATCAAAGCCATCAAAAGGCATGGCATGCCATCAAGTGCAGGGACATGCAGCAAAGATTCCCCTCTTGGTCCCCATTGAAATCGCAAGATTCCGTTTCCCTTCCCGAAAGGAAATTTCATTTCCAAACCCTTTGGAATGGAGATATCATCAAAGGAATTTCGTTTAGGGGAGAAAAAAATAAATTGGGAAATTTGGTCACTAGAAGTAAATAGACCAGTATTATTTCAGGTGTAGTGCAAAAGACCAAAACAAGCGAAAACCAAGCTCAGAGATATTGCTTTTGATGACTTTGACTTTTGGGAGGATTTTTTTTTTTTTTTAAGTATCCATGCCATGTCCCTCTTATCTTCCCCTCCAAGTTTTGTCTTCCTTCGTGACTTTTTCCCCTGCTTTTGCAACATCTCTGAGCTTAGTTTTTGCCTGTTTTGGTACTTTGCACTGCTCCTGATATAATCCTGGTCCTATTTCTTGTAGTCACCAAATTTGCCAATTTTTTTTTCCTCCGAACGCAATTCCTTTGATGGTATCTGCATTCCTGAGTGTTTGTAAGTCCTTCCTTTCTGTTTTGGCTTTCAGCGGGGATCACTTTTGGCAAACTTTGCTGCATGTCCCTGCACTCTATGGCGTATGGCCTGCCTTTTGATGGCTTTGACTTTGGGACAGATTTTTTTCTTTTTTTTTTTTTAAGTATCCATGCCATGTCCCTCATATCTTCCCCTCCAAG
>NW_005054659.1:274962-276992 GCF_000277835.1 Geospiza fortis | reverse complement strand
GTGCGCGGTTCCTGGTTTTTTGATTTAGTTGATTTGTAAGTTAGATGCTTGTTAAAGTTAAGATGGCGTTCTCAGGTTGGGTTTTTCAGGGCTCCTTCCCCCTCCACCCTGAGGCAGTTAACTGCCAGTCACTTACTGCCATGACAACTCCCGCCTTTTTGTTTCAACTTTTCAGTCTGTCAAGCTATCCCCTCCCTCAGTATATGTTAATTATGTTCTCCCCTCCTATGTTACCTAGGCGACCCCCCTGCCCATCACTCTCTGCCCACTCCCCATCCCTAGAAAGTTCTCCCTGGGACGGAGGGTGATTGGGCCAGGGTGGGAAGCCACACCTTTGTTGTGTTATAATTCGCTAGCTGGGTTTGTCTTTCTTTGTAACATTCGCTGTCCAGAGTGTTTGTAAGCCTTTCTTTTTGAGTTTGCAAGACTTCGTTTCCCTTCTCAAAAGGGAATGTTATTTCATAAGGAGATGTGAAGGCCAAATGAGAAAGGTCCAGTGCTAACCGAAAGTCCATGGGCAGTCCATGCCCCACAGAGCTTTAACACAACTTGCCTGGGAAAAACCTTACAGCTTTCAGGGTCTAAATTCATTTGGAAACTTTATGGCACTGCAGTGTGGAGGAAACTCAGCATGGTGCCATCTTTGAAAGCCTTCACTTTCCCAAGTAGAGGAGATGGGAACCCTGGCACAGGGACTTGTCTCGATTTTTACCCTTTTATGTCATATTTTCAAAATTAAACTTGTAAAAAGATCCAGCTTTGATTTCTTGCTCCCATCACCTGCTCCACTATGGGGCTTATCACTTTACACTTAAGGCAATGCCATTGGAAAAGCAAACATGGATTTCAATGCCTGTGAAGGATCAAAACAAACTCTACTTTTCCTGCATCTGGGCTGAACCTTGCAGCACACAGACTCTCAGACTGAAAAGGACACTGAGTCCCCTACCCGCTGAGCACAGCCAGGGCTCTGCATGATACTTCATAGGCAAAAAAGGGACAGAAGAACCCAGATCCTGAAGCCTGACACTGATAAAAGAGAGATCAGTCTAAAAATCAAAACAACTCTCCACCACAGAAAAACATCTCCGCTCTTTGTGACACACAGCACAGCCCCCCCAAGCCAACATTCAAATAGTCAAGAGTGACACTGGCCCTGGGTAAGGGGATACCCAGCACATTTACATCTCTGCACCTGCCCTGCTGCCCACAGCAGCAGCAACAAAATCTCTAGAGTGCCTGAGTGCCTTTAGCTTAGGCATGGACTCCTGCTGCTCCATTTCACATCTGAAATTTCAAGTCATGTCTGTGAGGATTTTCCCCTCTATGTTCAGCAATTAGTTAGAAAAGCGCTTGTGCCATGACACCCCTACCAACAGCACAAGGCAGAGAGCTTTAGTAAGTATGTTTTGAGCAGGAAACGGGCCTGTCCTAGAAAGAAGTCAGCCCTTCAAGCTAAGCAACATATTTTTTCTGTAAAGAAATCAAAGTAGGAACCTATTCATAAGAGATAACATTGCAGAGGAAAATGTACAGAGATCTTTGCTTGTTTAGAGAAGAAGGTCCCCAGAGCACTAATCCTTCACCTAACATAAATGAATGTTCTTTAACACTTTCTTTTAGGAAGGATTGTTGCTGACACCTAAGCTGAACAGGACATACTACTAGCAAAATAAGCATGTCTCAAGATACAGCATGTCAAGGCTGTTTTCACAGGTAAGCAAAGAGAGTCAAAACACAGCACCAAGGTCATATTTCCAGATGTTTGGCAGTGGATGTGAGAAAGGAAGCAAAAAAATGAAGCAAAAGCAGAGCTGTCTGAGAAACACTTGGTTTTTAGTATCCTTAACTTTAAAATAACTCAAGAACCTAAAGCAGGTGTCTAAAGATAAGTCATTCTGAGAGCATATATTTGCTTTCATAGATATATATAAGGGGTCTCTTGGATGCCTTTTAGGCACTGTGCTAGGCTCTAAGGTCTCCCTGGAGCTCTCTCTTCTCCAGGCTGAACAGCCCCAGCTCTCAGCCTG
>NW_005054659.1:249254-273797 GCF_000277835.1 Geospiza fortis | reverse complement strand
AAACCAACATTCAAATAGTCAAGAGTGACACTGGCCCTGGGTAAGGGGATACCCAGCACATTTACATCCCTGCACCTGCCCTGCTGCCCACAGCAGCGGCACCAAAATCCCCCCCAGCAGCAGCAGCAGCAGCAGCAGCAGCTCTATAAAGCTCCTCTTGCCACCCCTGACACTCTACCAACAGCAGCCACTGACCTGCCTCAGGCTCTGCTGCCACAGCCCCCTTGGCCAGCACAGCTCTGCTCCCCAGCTCGCACCATGGAAGCTTGTCACCCTGCACTGCAATTCAATGTCACTTCCTATGGAGCCACAATTCTGGCCATCATCACCCTGGAGGTGTTTGTGGGCATGTGGATAAATGCTTTCATTGTTTGTGTGCTTTGCATTGCCTGGGTCAAAAAGAAAATCCTGAACTCTAATGAGAAGATCTTGCTGCTGCTGGGATGCTCCAGGATTTCTTATTTGTGCATCTTATGGGTATACCACTTCCTTTCAAAAATTTATCCCAACTATCTTCATGTTCACAATATATTTCAACTACTTGCAACTTTTCAAACCTTTTTTAATTATTCCAACTTGTGGGTCTCAGCCTGTCTTTGTGGTTTCTACTGCATAAAAATTGCCAATTTCAGGAACAGCTTCTTCATCTACCTGAAAGTAAAAATTGACAGGATGGTGCCCTGGCTCTTGTTGGGGTCAGAGATTTTAGCCCTGGCTATGGGCATTGTTATCTGTGCCCTCATGGAAACTGCGCAGAGTAGCAACATCACTTTAACTAGCCAAGAAAACTTTTGGGAAGCAAGAATCACAATGGATAAACATTTTTTCTCATCTTTTTTTCTCACTGGCTTTGGATATGCTGCCTCATTCACGGCAGTCTTCTTTGCTGCTGTTTTCCTTCTCTTTTCTCTCTGGAGACACAAGCACACCATGCAGACCAGCTCCATGAAGGACCTCAGCATGGATGCCCACATCAGAGCCATGAAATCTGTCCTCTCCTTCTTAGTGATGTACAGCATCAACTTTCTATGTTTGGTCTTGACAATAATTTATGCCATGAAGAAAGAAAATACCATGACACTCCTTATATCCATATATTTGTATGCTTTTCCAGGTATTCATTCCCTTATTCTGATTTTCAGTAATCCCAAGCTGAAAAAGGCACTACTGAAGATTCTCTCCTGTGTGAAGTGTGAGTTTTTCATCAAGTAGGAACTGTGATAGAAGCAGTAGACCATGCAAAATGTTCATCTTTTACTGTAGAAAAAAGTAATTTAATTTCTGATGCAGCCCTCCAGGCAGTGTAGATGATACTGATGTTCACTCTCAAACATCCAAGTTAAGAAAACATCATTTGTATTTTTTGAGCTAAATTTTATTATCATATTGCATTATTATCATATTTAGATTTAGCTAAATATTTATTTTAGATTTAACTAAATTTATATTTAGATTTACTAAATATTATCATATATAGATTTAGCTAAACTTTGAGATATATTTTTGACTTATACAAAGTCATTTAGTCCTGATGGAAGGAATGATGCCTAAGCACTTGTGAGGTGAAGGGATTAATGTGGGCATGAGAGTCTGCTGGTGGGGTGATGGATCATCAGGCAGAGCTCCTTTACCTCTCCCTGAGCCCAGTGGAAGAGGGAGTGATGCTAATTAAGTGTTCGGCCCCTGCCCAAGACTCACAGCCTTTGCAATCACAACCCTGGGTATCCCTCATCTCCACAGCAGCTGGCTGCCCACCACCATTCACCATGGCAGCAAGGAGGTATTTTGACTGCAGCTGTATTTTATAAAACTGCATTTCTCCCAAATCTATCAATTTGGCATTTCAAACCCTCCCTGGCAAAGGATGAGACCATGATCCCACTGTGCAGACAGGACAGCAGGATTGCTTTGCTCTCCTCCCCAAAGCAGGGAACATCTCTTGCTTAAGATTTGCTCTTCCAACTGTGTCAGATTGTACCCTGGTGAAATTCTGTTCATAGGCCTACCTGGTGGTGAAGTTGAGCTTAATGAATTACCCATTGCTCTTCTGTTTTTCTTCTTTTTTTCCTAATATATTTACAGCTAGTCCAGTGAGTGTATTTATTAGTGGCAATTCCAAATTTGTATTTCTACAATAAAGTGCATGAGTTGTGATTCTGTGACTCTGAAAGTTCTTATTGAACATGACAAGACTTATATGTTGAATTTGCCAGAATCAGAAATTCAACTGAGCTGCACCCAGGCCCTTCATCTCTGAGGACCACCAAGGGCTTTCTTTTCTGACAAATTTCTATACTCCCAATTGAACAAAAAAATGTGCAAGACTGGAACACAAACTGGCTGCAAAAAACGGAATAACAATACTGCCAACGTGCCAGAAATGTTTTGGTATTCACAGAATGAAATGGCTGCAATTAAGAGGTTTCTTTTTTGATTTACCTTTCCTTCTGCTGTGCCCCTGTGCTGTGGCATATATTATGGGCTGTATCAGTGCCTGGCAGTGGCTGATAGCTCTGTGTGAACACGCTGAGCCCTGTCACTCACCAGAGGTGGTCACTGAGCCACAAAGAGTGAGGCAGGAACGGCCCCGGGGAGCTCAGGGGGTGCAGAGCCCCCTTCCCACTCCAGCCCTGCATGTCCTCTGTGCCCCACTGCCTGCAAGGACAGGATTGCCTGCTCTGTGGGACTGCTCTCCTGGCCTGCTCTGACCTGGAGATCAGATTGCCTTTTCCCAGTGCACTCTGGCTCAGTGAAACACCGCTTCACCTCACAGTGACCCACAGGCAGATGTATGGGGTGCCTGGGCCAGGAGCTGCAGCTGAGGGCCTGTGGGCTCTCAACCAGGTGAGGTCAAGGCTGTCCCATGCTGGGAAAAGCCAACTCCAGGCATTCCAATGATCCCAACACCGGACACTGCTCATCTCATCAGCGACCATTGCAGTTCCTCTGGGAAAAGAGAAGTCCTGAAGACTACAGGCCATGGGAGGGAGCTATGCTGGAGCAGGAAAAATATGAAGGAGACAAGGTTTTATGAACTGCCAACAACATGCCCTGTCCTCCTGTGCTCCTGAGGGGAGGAGGTGCTAGAGAATCTCTGAATGAGTTAAATTAAGCCTGAGAATATTGGGGGGTGTAGATCAAACATTCTAGTTGTGTGCATGTTCTACATCATCCTACTCTGTTTTCAATAGGCAACAAATTAAACTGATTTTCCCTGTCTCAAGTCTGTTTTGTCTGTGAGAATAATTGGGGAGTGATTCCCCTGTCTTTGTCTTGACTCATGAGCAGTTCCACCTTATTTGCCACTCCTGTCCTATTCCAGAGTGAGAGTCAGGGAGTGACTGAGTGGGGCTCTGAGAGCTGCCCAAGGACAACTCACCATGAGAGTGAAATGTGAAATAGTTCCAGTGGGGAGGAACACATTCAGTGCAGACAGCTCAGGGAGCAGCTGCAATGGGAGGGAGCTGCAGGTTGTGGGGAAGCGCTGGGAGTCCCAAGCATGGCGCCAAGCCTTGCACAGCAAAGGGCACAGGGACCTGTGGTGCCAGCCAGCTGACTGGACACTTAAGACACCTCAGGCATCATGTGCACAGACGGGAAGGACACAAATCCCAGGGGTCCAATTGTTTGGGCTACCTCCTCAGAGGCACCCAGCTTGAGCTGCTTCTGTGCTACTGTGCCATGACTAAAGTGCTTGAAAGATCCCGAGGCCTGAGACTCCACTATGGGAAAGCCAGTGCCAAGCTGGTGAGGAAACCTGGTCTGGTTCTGAGCATGGTGTGTGTAGGGAGTGGAGTGGGGCAGCTGCCCATGGTGGAGGGACTTTGGTCCCTGCAGTGACAGTCTCTGGTGCTGAGGTGTGATTGTCAGAGGCCTTCTGGGTGGTGAGACAGGAAAGTTTCCTTCACACCAGCAGGAACAGAGCAGAACCTGAACTGGTCATTTATTTTACCAGCTCACGCTCAGAGGGTCGTTTTACCTCACACCCAGTGCCAGGTGTGCATTTCTCATCTCACCTTCAAAAAGCTTCCTCCCTGCTTCTGAACTGAGAGATGCAAACATTTAGGCCAGAGCAACCTCTCAACCACTGCAGTATCACTTTTTCCAAAGACCACACATTCTAGCAGGCTGCCTCACCAAACTACCCAACTCTCCTTAAATAGCAACTGCCCAGAAACGAGCAAACAAATAATTAAAGCCTTTTGAAAACATGCCAATCCACCTTCTGGAGCTAGGAAGCATTTGGAGTTGAATTTATATTTCCATAACAAGTTCATGACACCTGCCCTGAGGAGATTTCATTTTGTTTTCCAGGGTTCTGAAACAGCTGGGGCCTTCTGCACATTGAAGGCCAGTTATGGTTGGAATAGATTTTGTCAGAAGAAACGGAGCAACTAATAGCCTAACCAGTTAGCTAACCAAGGCTAATCCTCTTGGATTTCCTGTAATAAAGAAGTATTCTGGAGAGGGAACATGTTCAGCCTAAACCAAGCTGGATGCAATGCAGTCTGTGTGTGATGTCTCTCAGATCTTAATACAGCTGTGTGTCCCCCCATATGCATAAAATCAGCAGTCTGATGCATTTTCAGATGCACAAGGACATCCCAAAAAATGCACATAAGCTGGTAGATACAATGTCTTCGAGAATCCTTCCCGTTCTTCAGTGGTGCCAGAGGGCATGGATTTGAACAAAAAGCAGACACCTGTCTTTTGAGCACCTGATCCATACTTTCTTGATCTGAAAACTCAGCACTGGAGATTCTGATTTATATACACCTTTACTTTTTTTAAGGTACCATATTCCTCACACTGAGCTGATTCCAAGCCACAGTCACAGTGTGATACTGCTATTGTAATATTTTATCCTGGTTCTGACTAAGACATGGTTAATTTTTGCCAGGGTAAATTTTTTGTTATTTTTTGTATCATCTCCAGGTAGATGATACAGATGTTCAGGAGAGGGTTCAGTTCAGATGATACAGCAGTCAGGAAAGGGCAGAGCCAGCACTCAGGGGTTATTCTATGCCACCTCAGTGACAGGGGGCAAGGGAAAGGCTCTGTCTTTCAGATCAAACAGGGATCAGTCTCAAAATCAAAGCACTCTCCACAACAGAAAAAACATCACCACTCTTTGTGACACACAGCACAGCCCCCCCAAACCAACATTCAAATAGTCAAGAGTGACACTGGCCCCGGGTAATGGGATACCCAGCATATTTACATCCCTGCACCTGCCCTGCTGCCCACAGCAGCGGCACCAAAATCCCCCCCAGCAGCAGCAGCAGCAGAAGCAGCAGCAGCAGCTCTATAAAGCTCCTCTTGCCATCCCTGACACTCCACCAACAGCAGCCACTGACCTGCCTCAGGCTCTGCTGCCACAGCCCCCTTGGCCAGCACAGCTCTGCTCCCCAGCTCACACCATGGAAGCTTGTCACCCGCGACAGCAATCCAATGTCACTTCATATGGGGCCATGGCTTTGGCCATCATCACCCTGGAGGCATTTCCTGGCTTGTGGATAAATGCCTTCCTTGTTTGTGTGCTTTGCATTGCCTGGGTCAAAAAGAAAACCTTGAACTCTAATGAGAAGATCTTGCTGCTGCTGGGATGCTCCAGGTTTTGGTGTTTGTGCTTCTCATGGGTATATTGCTCCCTTTCAATAACTTGTCCCAATTACCTTTTTGTTCAACCCACATTTCAACTAATTGTACTTTTTCAAAGCTTTTTTAATTGTTCCAACTTGTGGGTTTCTGCCTGTCTTTGTGGTTTTTATTGTATAAAAATTGCCAATTTCAGGAACAGCTTCTTCATCTACCTGAAAGTAAAAACAGACAGGATTGTGCCTTGGCTTTTGTTGGCATCATTGCTTTCAGCCTTGGCTATCAGCATCATTGCCTATGACATCGCTGTTACAAAGCTCAGTATCAACCGCAATTCCACTGGGCAAGGAAATTTTTCAAAAGTTAGTGGCAAAATGGATGAAAATTTTTTCCAGATATTCTTTATCTATGGCTTTGGATTTGTCACATCTTTCACAATAGTCATCTCTTCTGCCCTTCTCCTTCTCTTTTCTCTCTGGAGACACAAATGCAAGATGCAGAAAAACTCCATGAACAGCCTCAGCATGGATGCCCACATCAAAGCCATGAAATCTATTCTCTCCTTTTTTATAATGTATAGTATTAACTTTATGTTTTTGATTCTGTCACTAATTCCTTCAACAAAGGAAGAAAATTATGTGGCACTTCTTAGTTTAGTATTTCTGTATGCTTTTCCAGGTGTTCATTCCCTTATTCTGATTTTCAGCAATCCCAAACTGGAAAAGACACTGATAAGGTTTCTATCCTGTGTCAAGTGCAAGGATTGCATGAGGTAGGAAGCGTAATAAAAGGTTGAGCCCACAAAAAATCTTGATATTTCATTATAAGACACAAGTCAATTTATCTCTAGGGCAACTCTCTGGGCAGTGTAGATGATACAGATGTTCTTTCTTTAGCACTGAAGTTAAGAATAAATCTTTCAAATTCTTTGAGCCAATTGAGTATGAATTAGATTATTGCTAGTACTTCATTTTGGTAATTCTTTGAGTTCAATTCTTGTCAATAACCAATTCATTTAGATCTGGTACATGGCCTGGATGCAAAGGGGCAATAAGAGTACTGCAAACCTTCCTCAAGCGCTTTGGCAATTGCTGATTGAAAAATTACTTAACTCAGCATCAGGTTATTTGTGTTTGGGTTTATACTTGTTTCTGCTGTGTCTCTGTTTTTTGCAATATTATCACTTGTAACACTGGGTGGGGTAGCTGTACCTTGAAGAACTTGCAGTCTGAGGAGCGCCCATACTGGAGACATCTGATCCTGAAGGACTGCAGACCACAGATGGTGTCCACACTCTAGCAGGGAACAGAGCGTGAAGAGGAAGGAGTGGAAGAGAAAACTTTTTATGGACTGACTGCAACCACTATTCAATGTCACCCTGCACCATGTCAGGGAGGAGGGGGAGAAGCTGGGAATGAAAGAGTGAATTTTGACCTGTGATGAAGAAGGGTGGAAGGACAGTTCTCTAGTTTTGTGCTTGTTCCTCACCATCCTACTCTATATTCAAACAGCAATAAATTAAATTAATTTTTTGAAATTTGAGTCTGTTTTCTCCATGACAGTAACTGGTGGGTGATCTCGCTGTCCTTATCTCAACCCATGAGCTTTTCCATCTTCTATTTTCCCTCTTGACCTGTTGCAGAGCAAGAGGGAAGAGGCCGGGTGGAGGGTCTGGCAGGTGTCCAAGTTTAACAATCCACAACAGGTCATGTAAATATTAAATAATTCCAACATCAACAGAACAGAATCTAACCGGTCATTTCTTTCACCAGCTCTAGCTCAGAGGGACAATTTAGTGCACACTCAGTGCCAAGTGTGTATTTTTCATATTATCAGCTTCAAAAAGATTTGCTCCCATTCATGAAATGAGAGAAGCAACCTTTTAAACCAGAGTAACATTTTAATCACTACAATATTTCCTTTTCCCAAGACCACACAGTCTCCATAGGGTGTGGTAGGTACAAAGTCTTGGTGAATCTCCCCCCTTCTCCAATGACACTGGAGGGGATGGCTTTGAACTAAAAGCAGACCCTGTGTTTTAAAGACCAAATCCACACATTCCATGCATTGAAAACCTGGTATTTGAGGCTCTGATTTTATATTATTTTGTTTTCAAGGGGCCAGATTCCCCATGCAGAGCTGAGCCCAAAATTCAGCCATGGTGTGGTCCTGCACAGTCCCAGCCCAGATAGTTCAACTACACACCAGTTGTAATAGAAATAACTTCCATTCACAAAGATATGGAGAGAAGAAGAAAGAAGCAAGCAAACAAACAAACAAACAAACAAGGGGAAAAAACCCAACAACCCCACAGCGGTTTTCTATTCATTCAGGAAAAGAGGAGGAAACTCACATCAAAGCCTGAAGCGCAGAACAGGCACTATCAGGAAATCAAAAATTCCCTCAAGGCATATAGTCTGCCCATCATAAATGTAAAAAAATAACAAAAGAAATAACATTTAAAAATTAATGAAATAAAAAATAAAATTGGACATAGTAGGTGACAAAGGAATAGAAGAACCCAGATCCTGAAGCCTGACACTGATCAAACAGGGATCAGTATCAAAATCAAAACACTCTCCACCGCAGAAAAACATCTCCGCTCTTTGTGACACACAGCACAGCCCCCCCAAACCAACATTCAAATAGTCAAGAGTGGCCTCGGGTAAGGGGATATCCAGCACATTTACATCCCTGCACCTGCCCTGCTGCCCACAACAGTGACACCAAAATCCCCCCCAGCAGCAGCAGCAGCAGAAGCAGCAGCAGCAGCAGCTCTATAAAACTCCTCCTGCCAGACACTCCACCAACAGCAGCCACTGACCTGCCTCAGGCTCTGCTGCCACAGCCCCCTTGGCCAGCACAGCTCTGCTCCCCAGCTCACACCATGGAAGCTTGTCACCCGCGACAGCAATCCAATGTCACTTCATATGGGGTCTTAACTGTGGCCATCCTCACCCTGGAGGCATTTCCTGGCATGTGGATAAATGCTTTCATCGTTTGTGTGCTTTGCATTGCCTGGGTCAAAAAGAAAATCCTGAATTCTAATGAGAAGATCTTGCTGCTGCTGGGATGCTCCAGGTTTTGGTATTTGTGCACCACCTGGATATATAAATTCCTTTCCTTTATTTATCCCAATTACCTTTATGTTCCCACCATACTTCAACTAGCTATATTTTTTCAAGCCTTTTTTAATCATTGCAACTTGTGGTTTTCAGCCTGTCTTTGTGGTTTTTATTGTATAAAAATTGCCAATTTCAGGAACAGCTTCTTCATCTACCTGAAAGTAAAAATTGACAGGATGGTGCCATGGCTCTTGTTGGGATCAGGGATTTTAGCTTTGGCTGTCGGCATCGTTGCCTATGACATCGCTGATAAACCGCACTGCAACAGCAATTCCACAGGACGAGGAAATTTTGGGGCAGCAAATATCAAAATGGATAAACATTTTTTCCCTTCTTTTTTTCTCGCTGGCTTTGAATATGCTGCTTCATTCATGGCAGTCATCTTTTCTGCTGTTTTCCTTCTCTTTTCTCTCTGGAGACACAAGCACATGATGCAGACCAACTCCATGAAGGACCTCAGCATGGATGCCCACATCAGAGCCATGAAATCTGTCCTCTCCTTCTTAGTGATGTACAGCATCAACTTTGTATGTTTGGTCTTAGATATGGTTTATGTCACAAAGAAGTTAAATCATATGACATTTCTCATTTTAGTATTTCAGTACATTTTTCCGGGTCTTCACTCCCTTATACTGGTTTTCAGCAATCCCAAATTAGAAAAGGCACTGCTAAAGATTCTTCCCTTAGAAAGAAGTGTAAAACGCAAGGTTTGCATGAGTTAGGAACTGTAATAAAATCTGGAGCCCATGCAAAATGGTAATATTACATTATAGAAAACATGTAGCATAATCTCTAGTGCAACTTTCCAAGCATTGTACATGATAGAAATGTTCTCATAACTGATATTAAGAATATATAATTCAAATACTATGAACTAAATTAATGTGACTTACACAATATATTTTCAATTATAATTTCATGTAGATAATTATTTGAGTTTAATTATTGTCAGTAACAAAGTTATTTAGACCTGGTACAGGGGCTGGCTGTAAAAGGGCAATAAAAATACTGCAAACCTGCCACCAAATGCTCTGGCATTTTCTGATTGAAACAACTGAAATAAACTGCAGGGTTTCTCTCTGTTTTGGTTTACATTTCCTTCTGCTGTGGCCCTTCTGTGTGACATATTATGGGCTGTATCAGTGCCTGGCAGTGGCTGATAGCTCTGTGTGAACACGCTGAGCCCTGTCACTCACCAGAGGTGGTCACTGAGCCACAAAGAGCGAGGCAGGAACGGCCCCGGGGAGCTCAGGGGGTGCAGAGCCCCCTTCCCACTCCAGCCCTGCATGTCCTCTGTGCCCCACTGCCTGCAAGGACAGGATTGCTTGCTCTGTGGGACTGCTCTCCTGGCCTGCTCTGACCTGGAGATCAGATTGCCTTTTCCCAGTGCACTCTGGCTCAGTGAAACATCCAAATTTTGTTCTGGATCAGGGAAACAGCATGAAAAGGGAGTGGAGGAGACAACTCACTGTGAACTGACTGCACTTTCATTTTCCTTCCCCCTGTGCTGCTGTGGAGGAGGAGGTGGAGGAGCTGGGGATGAAGGAGTGAAGTTGAGCTTCAGATGAAAGGGTGGTGGAGGCAGCGGGTTCTAGTTTGTGTTTATTTCTCATCATCCTACTGTACTTTTAGTAGGTAAATAAATTCATTTTCTGCACATTAAATCTGTTTCATCTGTGACAGTGACTGGTTAGTGATTTCACTGTATTTTTCTCATCCATCAGCTTTCCATCCTATTTGCCACCCCATTTATGGGTGACAGTGAAGGAACAGCTGGGTGGGCATCTGGCTGCTCCCTGAGGTCAACCCACCACAGCAGGTGAAACATGCAGAATGGAGCAGAACCTGAATTGGTCACTTCTACCACCAGCTCAGGTCCAGAGGCAGATTGTAAGCATCTCTTCTGGACACATCTCCCCTGTGAAAGACCTTGAA
Source organism: Geospiza fortis (assembly GCF_000277835.1). Lineage (NCBI taxonomy): Eukaryota > Metazoa > Chordata > Aves > Passeriformes > Thraupidae > Geospiza > Geospiza fortis. The sequence continues at coordinate 263,139 of NW_005054659.1, read as the reverse complement.
AGGACAAAAAAAGCCACACATCCCTTCTTCCCCTGCTGCTGCTCATGAACTTCATCCTTTAACATGACAATCCCAACCACTCTCACAGGAAAGCCCTGGAAGATCCATCTCATACCCTACATCCAGTGCAACATCCATCCCTCACAACCTCACATGCCACAAGACTCAGCAGGCAAAATCCAGCACCTTGCAGATGTTACCACACAAAACACCACAGCCCCAGTGAACCACACTGCAGATCCATTCTTCCATCCCCATGAAACCCCTGAGAATGTGACAGCCAGCACAGAATCCCTGTCCTGTGCACCAGCCCCACTCAGCTGGCACTGCAGGGGACAGGGTGTCCATCAGCACAGCCACCCTGCACAGCCCATGGGGACAGATGCACGATGTGCCCAGCCTGGAGAAGCTGACACATGAGAGGTGCCAGAAGTCAATGGGAATGGCTGCCCAGTGCTGGCACAGTATGGAAAACTGCTCTGGGTCACATTCCAAGTCTTTATGACGAGAAGTGAAAGTGTTAAAAATGGTTTTGCCATGGAAAGTGTTGATGAGCAGAAGCAGAACTCAATACCACTTCCACACCATTCCTATTTGCAGAAACATGAAAATGGCTGGGGACAATGTTAAAAAAAGGCCGTGCTCCAGTACCCTTGGTAGTCACAGCTGTCTGAAAGCAGCAAGGAAGGAGCACATTTTCCCTTTTGCTGGGCCAGGAATGGACGATTCAGGCTGTTGGACCCATGTATCAAGTGAAAGCTCAGCATTAATATCTCAGCTTCATCCAGAAGCACCACGTACATCCCACTTCCAAGAAATGAGACAGGCATCACCAGAGGCTGCAAGTCCATGTAGAGCCTCCCGGTTGACTCAGTGAGAGAAGCAAAGATGCAAAGGCCACAGACATCAGCAAGCAAGCAGAACCTCAGTCCAAGATGCTTTTGTGAATCAGGTAGGGTCAAGACTATTTTTTCCTCTGGCAATATGTGTAAATGCCATTGCAGTAACTCTAAAGCATTGCAGTGATTTACAGTATTGGAACATTTAAACATATCCTTCAATTGTTTTTATTTTTGAGATCAGATACATAGAAACACACAGAGAGGCTGAAGCACTTCTAGCTCTTAAGGAGATTGTTTACAGTGTATCTCTAAGGATGCACTCTTGTAGCCTTCTGCTTCTTCCATTCACCCAAATATCACACTGCAGATCCACCTGAGGTCTGCCAGTGCCTTTGCTCTGCATTGCAAGTGCTCAGAGGCACCAAACAGGCAGGGCACACTACTGCTTCCCCTTTTTTCCCTCATTTTTCTTTAGAATAGAGGCCGTACACTTCTCCCAAAAACATGGTGGATTTTTCTTAAGCTCTTCTTTCTTGAGTTCCCAGTCTTCATCTCTCTGGTCTAAGGGGATTTTTCTCAGTGCAGCTTTCTTGCGGTAGTTCCTGCTCTCCACCTCTGCTCTGGGAGAGAAACCAAGAGTGAGTGCAGCACACACATCTCTGTTCAAAGGCACCCATCTGCAGTGTCAGGGGCTGTGTCTCAGTCTGGTCAAAACCCTGATGCCATCAACACTTAAGAAACACCACAGTGTGTCCAGCATGGTGCAGCCCCAACCTCCCCTCACAGGGAGCCCCTGGGCCCCAGCGCTGCCTGCATCCAGACATGGACATTCCAAGTGTAAATCTTGCCCAAGAGAAGACAATCCCTTTCCTCCTCCTGCAGGGCTCTGATGTTGTAGGCACTCAGGATTCAGGAATCTCTGTCAGAACACCATCCAATATCAGGAAAAATCCTTTTTTTCTGTAATAGAGCATTTCTGTCAAATGAGTGCAATGCTGTTCTAGCTGTCAGCACAGATCAAAGTCAGCAGCTCCATATTGATGGATCTCATCACGTGGGCTTTCCATGTCATAGAATCACAGAATGGTTTCAGTTGGAAGGGACACTATCTCATTCTATACCTTCTGCCATGGACAGGGACACCTTCCCCTAGACCAGGCTGCACAAAGCCCCATCCAGCTTGGTCTTGAACACTTCCAGGGATGGGGCAGCTACAGCTTCTCTGGGGAACCTGTGCCAGGGCTTCACCACCCTCACAGTCAAGAATTTATTCCTAATGTATCTAATCTTACCTACCCAGGCCATTCCTCTTTGTCCATGCCCTTGTCCAAAGTCCCTCTCTAGCTCTCTTGTAGGCTCTCTTCAGGTACTGAAAGGTGCTCTAAGGTCTCCACAGAGCCTATGTTTGACAGTGGTGGTTGATGCTCCATGGTTGCTGGTGTTTAAGGGGCATTTGGGCCTTCATAAGAGGCTTTAAATTCTGATCAGTCCTGAAGTGGTCAGGATATAGGACTAGCAGTAGGTCCCTTTATTTATTTATCTATCTATTTATTTATTTATTTATTTATTTATTTATTTACACATGAGTATATATATGCCCTGCTCTTAGACAGCAGGACCCTTTGGTACAATTTCAACAGCTGGCACTTTGCAGAGAGGCTGGCAGCAGAAATTGGCTGAGGGTCTCTGTGCCCTTCTTGGCAGGCCTCATAGCATCAAGAGTAAAGCCCTTTTCATGCAAACCAAATCTAATGCAAAATATGCATTTGCTACTCAGAAGCAGCTGTTTTGAAAGCAGCTGTTTCCTAACTTTTGCATGTTCATGCAAACCTCAGTGAGTGGTACTGATACTCAGCAGCGGAATATTTGCATGTTAATAATATTTCCATGTTGACACATGTCATATTTCCATGTGGGTACAGTCCTCAGCATAATTCAGTGGCCCAGCCCAGGCAGGCAGCTGGTAACACCTGGGGACCAACAAACAGCTTGCAAGGGTCACGTGGTGCTAGAGGGGGCTGAATTTGGATTAATGAAGGATTTGGATGCTTATAGGCCTGTACAGATATGCACATCAGCCCTGCAGCTGGTGCAGACCCTCAGATGGCTTTAAAAATTGCCTTTTCTCTCTTTTTGCATGACAGGCAAATATCCAAAACTGACAGGGATGGTGTATAACAAAAAGTTCCTCATATTTATATCCCACACACACAACGGAGTGGAGAGCAGAGCTGCTCTGTGCTGCATGGCATTTTGTGCAAGCACCCTCTTAATTCTCTGTCTCAGGCATACACAGTGCTGCCCTGTACCCTTTGGCACTGCCTGACCCTAGACATCACCTCTGGGACCTTCTGCACATCTGAAGGAGCAGACGGTAATCGAAATTACACTACAAGTGACAACCGTTCCTCCTAGTTTACTCCAACTGGCTGATGTGACGCCAGTGTGTGAGGGTGAAAGCATCCACTGTGGTCATAAATGATAGTGGCTGGTTTTAAAAAGTATTCCTGAGCCTCAGTGATAAACTCTTGGCTGACCACAGGCTGGGTTATGGCCATGAGGTGATTGTACAGGCTCTGTGTGTGTTCTAGACTGGGCATTTGAAGCATCTTCCTAGTCATTAGATCTCCCAGCCATGCTGAGCCATGCAGCTGTGGGGTGAGTCAGGCCAGCGTGTGGTTCTGAAAAACAAATTTTCCACCTTAAATCAGTCATTCACCTCAGAAAGCCCTTCATCAGCTGACCTGAGTCACCATGGGCTCTTGCTAAGGTGTCTCAGACCAGGATGTCAATCATTCTGACAATCAACCTGTCAATCATTCTCCCAGGCACCTCTGCCTGCCACAGGCATTGCCCTTTGGCATCATCCAGGCAATTCCCCTGCCCCTTGCTCCCATGGCTCTGGAGCACATCCCAGGGCACAGCAAATGCTACAGACTTGGCAGGAATTACTGGTGAGATTAGTGCAAAACAGACAGCATTGAATAGGCAAGTAATTGCTATAAATTTTTCATCCAAGGGACAGAAGTCTGTAAACTTTCACCCTCTGGGTTAGATAATATTTACCTGTTCTGGTATAGAAACTAAGTATGCCAAGAGCTGAGAAGAGTATAAAGAGAATCTCCACTGGAAGACAATGTCCCATACTCAAAGGTCTGGCAGACTTGAGCTTTATTACCTAGACACTGGCTACATAGTAAAAAGTCTGATTTGCAAAGCTTCATTATCAGCTGCTGGCTGCCTAAATGCCTTTAAACGGAGGGTCTGAGAGTAAGAAGAGCTGATACATCTGTGTGGAAGGAAAGTGGTGAATAGTGGGAGATTACAGCATGTCAGCTCCAAAACCAAACAGACTTTAGCTCTAAGATGGTCTGGATGCCCCATTCTGGCAGTGTTCAGCTCCATCACACTGGAAAGGGCTTTGAGCAATCTGGTCTAGTGGAAGGAGTCCCTGTCCATGGTAAGGGGTTGGAATGAGATGAGCTTTAAGGTCCCTTCCCACCATTCTATGATTCTGTGTTGGGTGGGCAGGTAAAATGCAAAGCTATTAGCAGCTTCCAACAGCCAGAGCTTGGAAACCAGAGCTTGGAAACCAGAGCTTGTGCCTCCACTACAAAGTTTTCTGGGCTCTGTACAGAGGAATTTTGCACAGTTTGGTTGTCTTTTCTTATGGAAGGACTCTGATGTGTCAAGATAAAAGGTGGGCATGGGGCATTTCAGCAGGAACCAAGCTGTAGAAGTACAGTAGAAGGACAGCAGTACCTACAAAAAGTAATGAGAAGTGGCATTTGTAAGGCACTGGCCTCCTCAGATATTTGCCTGTCACCGTGCCTGATTTCAAATTTGGCAGCTCGTGTGCTGCACTGGCAAGCTGGAGACTTTGAGTTGCATAAATGCCTATTAAAAAAAACCAAACAGGATATATATGGTACCAAAGCAGTCTTGAGAATGTGGAAGTGGTGCCAGTGAAGGATGATGATGGGACTGTAATGTCACAGAAAAACCCATGGAGGAAACACTTTTGGGAGCTCTCAGCACTCCAGGGGTATCTTTAGTGGGCAGTTTGTTGAAGTAAAGTAGTGTTGGGACTGTGGCTTGCACTGAACAAGTTGGTTGGCCTCTGGTGATTTGTCCCACTCCTTTAGAGAGATGAAGGATGGGACACAGCTCAAACCTCTGCAGTAAAGCATCCTGATCCAGGGAAACACCTTTGCAAGGATGAAAATACCTGTGAGCCGAGCCAACAGCTGAAAAACAGGAATGGTAATTGGGAACCATTAAAAAACATATTTATTATGGCATATGCTGCCACAGTGCTAACTGTAAGCAATTAAGACAACAAAGATTTTCCCAAAATTTGGAAATACTATATGACCATCCTATTAGGTGGTCTAATTTACAGTGATTATGTAAAAAATACGGTGGCTTTTTTTCTTTACTATAAGAAAGACAAATTATATACATATAAATATATATACACACACAGACACACAGCTGCCGAGGACTGTTCCTAAACAGTGTATTTGCTATTTACCACCGTAGGGGGTTAACACTTGTCAGTTGTTGCTTTCATTTCTGTTGCTTAATAACGGCTCTGCAACATCCTTACAAAAACAATGATGTCATGAAGTGGTAACGATTTTGAAAACATACCAAGGGAAACCGCAGGAGGCAGGGGAATAAAAGAATGTCTTCTCACGGCTTCCCCGTGACAGGCCCGTGTTTGCTCATCCACTACAGCCTGTGTGTCAGGGCTTTAGCAGGCTTTGAGTGGGAAAATAAGTAACACATTTTGTGTGTTTTTGTCCTCTGTGGAGCAGTGAGGTTAATTTTCACTGCAGCCGCAGGGAGACCTGCCACCACTACTCACTTTTCCAAGAATTTGGAGCACTCCCGGTGTCCGTAGATCTCCGCGAGCCTCCGGGGAGTGTCTCCGAAGAGGTCGGCGGCATCCATAGCAGCATGCAGGGAGTGAAGGGCGCGGAGCACACGCAGCTTCCCCGCCTCGGCAGCGAAGTGAGCCGCGGTCCAGCCCACATCGCTCCGCAGGCTGTGCCGGGCACCGTGATCCACCAGGAGCCTGACCAGGTCCGACCGCCCTGGCAAGGCACAGCAAAACCAGGAGAGAAGAAGCTTTAGAATTTATACCTTCAGGATGCACACGGCAGTCACACACAACTGGTCATAATTCCCTCAGACACAGATTTCACCCACCTAACTATTTGGTATATCAGTGATATTGAATTGAAAATGCTGGTTATTTTCTCCCAGACTAGACTGTTTCCAGAAGAAATTTACAACAAAAACAACAACCAAATCAAAAAGCTTTTTAATTTCTGAACAGCACATCTCAATTAGTCATTGACCAATTGGCTATTTCATTGCTTCATTTTGGTTTTTAGTTCAATTGTAAAAGAAAATTTAAACATTGAGAACTGGAAAACCTGTGAACAGCTTTACTAAAACAAAGGGTTTTTGGATAGCAGGTAGAGAAACTACGGCTTTTTCATTCACCTTCACATTTTTCTAACCAGTGGAATTGCTTAAAGAAGCAAAAATAGTTATTTCTACACCACTTCATACTGCCTTGACTGAGCTAGACTATTCCAAATCACATTCTAGGCTATGTCAGCTTCTCACCATCATTTTTGTTAAGTAGCTCAGCCCCCTTTGCTAATGTTTAAATGCTTAATAATCCATCAGGACAAAACAAATACATGGTCTTAAGTGTAAAATGGGAAATCACACACTTGATTTCTGAGCAAAGGCAGATGTGATGATATAAGATCCCAACAAATACTATAGCACAGAGAAGTAGAGGTCCAGTTTCCCATTTTACACTGTGTGCAATTATACATTATTTATTGTTGCATCATCTATTTTTTGGGCTGCAAAGGGATTTTTGAGTTTACCAGACACTTTTGAAGGTGAAGGACCAAATGGGAGCTGCAAGCAGCTCTGGTCCTGCATTGTTCATTCAAAAGGTGGGGATATAAAGAGCAATGTAAAACCACAGTTATTATTTTGTTCTAATTGGTTTGATAAATACCTGGTGTAAATACAGTGGGTTTGACTTCCTGCTCTTTCCCACAGGTGTACATGAGAAATAAACTCAGGCAGTCATCTCTTAGAAAAGTAAGGGGGGGAAAGCAGCCATTCCCTATGTGTACATCATGTAAATTGCAAATTGTTATGTGATGGAAGAAAAAAAGCTAAAAATCACTTCAACAGCAGTCCCATAAACTATTTTGTAGGCAAAGTTCCCATTTAAATGGATATTTAACCTTTTTTTTGCTCATTAGGGACAAAATTACCAAACACAAGCTGAGATTTTGCCAGCCTAGACACAATCACAGGCGATCAGCATCACCTTTTATGATGTCCATCCACAGAGGTAGCAGAGCTGGGGGTGCCCTTACCTTTGGCAGCAGCCCAGTGCAGGGGGGTCCTGCCATGCCAATCGACATCCTTCTGGTTTGGGTCACAGCGCCCTGCCTTCAAAATCTTTTTCACCAGGTCATAGTCACCCACAGCCACGGCTTCATGGAGCTCTGTCATGCTGCACTCTTCAGGAAGGCGCCTGGTAACAGAGGGATGGTCATTCAGTAGTGTTCACTGATGATCAGCTCCTTTCAGCAGCTTCAATAGGTTAAGCAGCACCTGGATTAAAAATGAGACAGGCACCATGAGAAACCAAGATTTGTCCAAAAAAAGGTAAAAGGAATGACAGGGGAAAAAAAATCTTCAAACCAGTGATCACAGACTGATGGTGACTTTTGGTCTGTAGACACAGAAATCTACAGCAAAGTGCAGTCCTTTATATAAAGGACTTGGAGCTAAAACCACATTGAACATTTGCCACGGGTTTGTTGTGCTCACTAACCATGGGAACTGGCTCCTCCCTTGCCAGTGCTGCAGGTCTCTTACTGGTAGCATTTTATTGCAGAGAAAATCAGGAACAGAAACACCTATGCAAGCATCCTCTGATGTTCTTTGATGAAAATGATAAAAAGGGATAATAATAATTAAGCATATAAAAAGAGATGATAGGGCAAGGATGAATGGTCTTAAACTAAGATTCATAGCCTGTTTCACACCTGGGTGGTTGGACTGTGTAGATAAGATCCAAAAGAAAGACCCAAATTTGTCTTCTACTGAGTTTGACTCCGGCACATCTGGGAAATCTGAATATATTAAGAAGAAAATTAAATTTTGGAGCCCCTAGTGGGCCAAAGAAGTATCATGGGATCTCTGTTACTCTATCCACATGTGTAGTGCTTCCTCCTTCTCCTTGTCTCTCACTAACCTTGAAGAATCCATTCCTTTACATTAAACAAAGATCTTCTGACTTGGTCTCCAACAGCTTTCAACATCATCAAATCTATCCTGACAACATCAAACTTTAATGCATCCAGCCCATCACTGAAATGAAGGCTGGACAAAAGTACAGGGAAAAAAAATCTTGGACCTTTTCATACAGCTTATTCTTTTCCAGCTTCAGCTCACCCATGCCCATAGGGAAGGGAAGCTGCTGATCCCAAGGCAGGAGCTCAGCAGCTCTCCAAGGGGACAGTCCACAGGGGCAACTTCATAAGCAATTTAAGCCAAGCCAAATTCTACCTCCCCTCCTCCCCTGCTGCCTCCCTTTGCTAGCCTTGCAGCTCATAGGTGCATTTCACAGCTGTTGATCTCTCACAAAATTAATCTTTTATTACTTGTGCTAAATTGTGAAAAATGCATGTATTTTACGATTGGCTTTTCGCAAATATTCTAATGAATATTATATGTGTTGTGTTAGAAAGTAATGCTGTATTAATTCTCTTAAGTACTGTGTTAAATATAGTTTTAGGTTATAAAAATTGTTAAAATAAAAACGATGCTATGTAGGATACTTTTTTAAGGAAAGGACTTGCAGCGAGATAGCAGCCACAGGACACCTAAATCTTTCAAAGAAAAAGAATTTATTGCTTTCTTATCAGAAGAAACGAACTTCTTCCCGCCTAGAAGGCACTGTTAGGATTCAGAGGAAGAAGCTGACGATGACCCGACAGAATCCTGTATTTGAATGGAATTTATTCATCATGTATGAAGTGTATGAATATGCAACAGGCTATTGCTTTTAAGGGTTAATCCTTTGTTAACGGGGGTCCTTTTTCGGGCTCGTGCTGCCCAGAAAAAGGTACCCAGACGTCCGTAACTCTTTGTATTTGTTGTCTCATATTGTCCTAATTCAAATTGTCCAAATTATTATTACTCTAATTGTATTACTATTTTTATAACCATTTTATTACTATTAAACTTTTAAAATTTTAAAAACAAATGATTGGCGTTTTTCACATAAATTAATCTTTTATTACTTCAGGTGAACTCCCTGAATTCAGCATTACTGAGGGGACAAACGCCGGGACTATGCAAAGCAGGGTGAGTACAGATCTGCCCCACAAGTAGGAACCTGTGCTAAATTCCCCTGCAGCCACCCCAGATGTCACACCCAACGTGGGATCTGCCTCCCTAGACTGTGGTTATCCCCTTTATAAGGACAGAGGAAAAGATTTGTATTTTTACAGCACAACCTTGAGCCAAAGCGCCGTTCCCCACTGCTCACCCGGCCACAGGCATTGCAGCTCCTCCACGGGGTGTTGCAACCCATCCGGGGGAATTTTCTCTTGGGGTTCCGGCTGCTTGAGCCAGCCCCAGCCGGGAGATCCAGAGCTGACACACAAAGAGCTCACACATGACCCTGTCCCTGCCGTACCGGGGCACGGCCCAGCACCTCGGCGGCCGCGGGCTCCGCCGGGACGCGCAGGCTGTGCTGGGCATGGCTCCATGCCAGAACTTTGTTTTCCAGGCCCAGGGAGGATTTCTCTCAGAAAGATTGTCTCAGCTGGAAACTAAGGCAAAGTTTGGTCCCTCCCCTTCGAGGAGAGCCCGGCAGTCGCTGTGCCTGCGACAGAGGGGGCGTCCTGACGGAGCAGCCGGTGCTCGCCCGGCTCCGGAGGGCCGTAGGTGGCCGGAGGGGACATCTCGCTCCTCGGGACGGCGGGACGGGAGTAGGGGGCGGCCGGGACACCGCACAACAGGTACGTGAAGCCCTGCAAAGAGCAAGAAAAGGATCTGGGGGGAGCACGGGAGGAGGAATAGTGACGTGAGGGGAATTTTAAGGAGTTAATTTCTGCGCAGCACCTCACGCAGCTTCACTGCTCGCACTCCCTGTGCCCATTCCTCAAGGCATCGCGCTCCTCCGCTTCCTTCCTTCGAGCCCCCTATCCGGCCCCAAATCCCTGTGCGTCCCTGCGGAAGGCTGGGAGTCACTCCGGGTAACGAGGTGACAGGCGTGACAGGGGACATGTCGCTTCGCCTATCCGTGTGTGGACAGCATTCAGGGAAATATAACCCACCTCAAACACGGCTGTGTCAGCGTGGGGATGGGACGCAGCAGTCCCAGGCTGCAGTAGGGGAAACTCCGAGTAGATGGAAGAGGAAAATATAATTTACAGCGAGAGTGATTAAAGTGTTCTTCAGGTGTCCAGCACTGAGACATGCAGACCTGAGGCAGCCCCATGTGTGCCCTGCTTTGAGCAGGGGTTTGGATTAAGTGACTTCCAGCGTTCCTTTCCCCACCTACATTCTTCGGGGAAGCTGAGAGGGCCAAGGTGTAGGAGGTTTGAGGGTTCTTCCAGCACGACATTCACCATCTCCAAACCCAGCATCCCCATATGTGCACGGGACCGTGCGCCCCAGCTGCTCTTGGAGCTGGTGTGGAGAGAAGTTGGTTTTAGGACGTGGCTCCCTGGTGTGTTTCAAGTCCAAGCTCAGGTACAAGGGACAAGTCAAGGATTGCCATGTCAGCCACACGGACCCGCCGGGACAGCCTGCCTGCACTTTACCCTGTGACACAGCCATCCCAGCCTCTCAGGAGCTGGTGGCTCCTCTGGGTAGGGACTGGGGGTGGTGGTGCTGCCTGGGCTTGCACTCACCAACCCTGCTGACGTGTTCACGGCAGCCCAGAAATTGTGGTGATTTACTGCTGGGGACATGTGGGATCAAACTGCGGTGACACCCTGCTGGGGACACATGGGATCCCCTAACAGCAGCTCCAGGAGGAATGGGACGTGCTCAGATCTCCATCTCTCATTAATGGGTAGCCTCCCCTTTCTCTGCCTGCTGGGAGCAAAATACTTTCTGTCTTCAAAATCAGCTGATACGAGGGAGGAAGAGTGCTGTGCTTGCAGAGAAGTGAGAGGGGGTAGTTCCCAGCCTGCACATTTCCCATTACAAAGTCCTGCTGCAGGCCCAAACCAGCAAGCAGTGGTCAGAAAAGATGCTTCAATGCCTAAAATTGTGTATTTAAAAGCAGGGACAAGAGCTGAGGTTCTCATGTAAATGTTGACATAATTCTTAAGATAATAATCCCCCAGACTCAGTGAATATTGAACTGTTTTGGCTTCTGGGATAGGGACTAAGGTGATCCCATGCCCTGGTGATGAGAAATGGCAATCTCCAGGGTCAGATCTGTCAGGGGATGTATTTAAAACCTTATTAGGAGCTCAGAAAGGGGACAGTGATGCTTCCATCTGCTATGGGGTTTCTTACTGGTGAGTGCTGCAGACATGAGCATGGGAAGTGCCCTTCAGCAAGGCTGGGAGGCCCTGGCCTAGCCCAGGATATAGGATCATCACCCAAAAACTTGGGAATTGCCCAGTTCCACCTTTGTTTCTCAGTCTCCATTTCCCATCTTGAGAAGGGGGATGTACCATCCTTCCTCAGCCCCAAGGCTCATGGTGATGTACTGTCAGTGATTGACTGAGGTCAGCACTAAGCCACACCAAAATGTCAGATGGAAGCAGCCTTTAAAACATGCAGCATTCTTGTTTACTGGGGAAAAAAAATCGAGCTTAGATCAGTGAAAAGCCACACATTTGCATTTCAGTGACAGCCTCAGCTTTTTACACACTGCAGCACAAAAGGCCTCAGTGTGAAGGACTCCCTCCTTCAGCTCCCCCACATTCCTCAGCCTCAGCTTCTCTGCTTTGGCAGCCTTCAAATAAAGGGAAAGCCAAGGTCAGGAGAAAAAAAAAAGAGAAAATATAAAAGGAAAAAAATAGAAAAAACCAGATAAAAAAATAACCCCCTCAAACCTAAAACCAAAGGCTCTGGTAAAACCTTTCCTGCTGCCTACTACCCAAGTGAAAGCTCCTGCCTGGAAACTGTTCACTGTTTGCCAATGGCTTTTGCACTTCCCAGACCCCCCTGCAGCCCCGTTCTCCCTTTCTGGAGAAACTGGTACCCCTGCACCCCCAGCTCCTGGGACAGGCACGTATGGATGGAGGTGGCAGTTGCCAAGTTTTGTCAGGCATGGAGTGAGTTTGCCCCATCACCAGCACCACCATCCTCTGTCCTGCAGCAACAACTTCCCACAAGAGACATGGAGATGTTGGGGCACCTGAGGAACATCAAGCCCACTTCAGAAGGTACAGGGAAGAAGCACAGTGACACCCAGGACCCCATCCTGTTACTCTCACATGCAAAGTTCTCCTGCTGCAAGTCCCTGGAGCACTGGAGGGGAGAGTTTGAAAGACCTGGCCCAAAAAAGGGCAATGCTGGATCTTATCCTCATGCCAGTTTACACAAGACCACGGAAGCTGTGCCAATTTTACTGACATTGGATCAGCCTTGGAATTTAACAAAGCCTCCATGTTTATCCAAGTGTTGGGAAAGGCTGTAGGAGCTGCTTCCTGTGCCCTTTCAATCCCCAGCTCCAGAACTGCTGCAGGAGCCACCCAGCAGCAGCCACAGCATGTCAGCTCTGGAAAACAAACCCAAACCCAGGAACTAAAGGCAAAATCACCATGGAACACAAGGAAGGAAGCCATTATTTCCCTGGTTGTCATCATCAGCAGGCTGTGCTGCTGGAACTTCCATTTTATCTGTTTATTGTACTTGAAGCGGACCCAGCTCTGGTCAGGGATGTGTGAGGTGCTAAAAACTGAGGAGCAGGACACTCATCTCAGGTCTCAGCTACTGCACAACCAGCACAGCTAAGAAATTCCAGACTTAAAGCACACAGACATATAAACACACAGCCTGATTTCTTAGAGAACATAAGAATTTGATTTCCAGTACCATAGGAGGAGAGCAGGGGTGATGGATGCTATTATCCCACATATTTCTAGGGAAATCAATTCCCACTGCTTAATAGTCTACAGGGCATTTCTCTTCTGCTACAGATGCTGAAGGTGCACAGATGAATGATAAAAAGTAGGTTTCATAAAAAAGGAATGGGCTGATGATATAAACTGCAGAGGCTGACAGGCTGGAGGTTTGCTATTTCCTTATTTCCTTTTCTGCAGTTCCTCCAAGGGCTGGACACATGGGGCAAAGCAGGAGTTCAGCATCTCAGTAGTAAAATGCCCTGCACAGTCACTGTGCTGTAACTTAAATTCCCCCAAAAGAGTTAAGCACAGCAGAAACACTGCTTTAACCTGCACCTGAATAAGGCACCTTCTAAATTTCCCAAGAAATGGTGTCACTGTTCTAGAGGAAAGGGAAGCTGGGAAGGTGTTTAAAAGTCAGGTGTCAGGTGCGAAACTTTTTTCAGTCTGCATTTCTTACCATAAGCAAGATGCATGCTCTAAGAAAAAGGTTAAGATGTTGCTGAGGTTATGGTTACTGAAATAAATTCAAGTACAAACAGCAGTAGTAGGCAAATGGTTTATCCACCCATTTAGTGTCTTTTTCTTAATACCTATTATTGCTTTAATAATTGCTCTGCTTAATACAGCTGGCTTATGAGACTGGGAAGAAATGTAAACATTCTGTTTGCCTTATAAAAACCTGATATAATATTTGGTGACAGATTGTGATCGTGCAATACGTTCAAAACATATCTCACCTGAACACTTTTTCTGTTCAAAAAAGCCACACTAAGGGATCCACATCCAGAGCTTTGACAGTAGCTGCACTCCTCCAGCTCTTTGAATTTGGGATGGACAGTCACAGCTCTGTTCCTAAACCTACTGCCAAATCCTTTCATAGCCTCGGGT
>NW_005054659.1:247794-249244 GCF_000277835.1 Geospiza fortis | reverse complement strand
CCTAAAATAAACATGTTACAACTCAGCAATAGCCTTCTAGCTATAAAAAAACCCCAGACTTACGTAAGTTACATAAAAACTTAAATTAAAAAAAAGTTCAGAAAGGTGGCAAATGGGTTACTGGACCACTTAAAAATCAGAATAAGCTCAGAGAAACTATATCATAAAGCAGTCCATACATTTCTTCACCAACTAAAAAAAAACCAACAGTTTTATTTTTGTTTTTCTGCTTTTTTTATCAAAAGGGAACAAAGTTCCTAACAGCTCCTAGCTAATGTGCTTCATGCAAAAGTTCACCTAAATCTGCAGTTATGGTTAGATCAGCTTTTGCTCCAACACCTCCCCAGTTAGATCCTGATGGATCACAAATTATGCCTAATGGTCATCTGGAACCCCACACAGCAAAGACACAACTCAAAGCATCAAACATCCCTTCACACTTCACATGACAATGGTTTTTTGTTTTGTTTTTAATTGTTTTTGGCTAAAACTTCAAACAGTTTCAGAAACATGGTATTTGGCCTTCTTGTTTACTGCTGACCCCCAGAAATCCCCTCCTTGTTCCTTGATATCAAAGGAAAATCCTTCCAGAAGTAACTCTGATTCCTGCGCGTTCAACAGCCGAAGGAGGAACCACGACAACCTCTTGGAAAAAGAGCAGTGAAGCAGCTAAATTCAGTCTTAAAACAGCCACTCGTCTTGGCTTAAAACCCATTCCAGCAGCTGCTGTTAAGCTGCCAAGCACTTAAGCCTGAATCCTCTCCTGCGACTGGGCAGAGACTTTTCCAAGCACTTTTGCTTTATGGGATGTAAGGATGATGGAGACGCACTTTTAAGGATGAGGGAGCTGGGCATGATGATGGAGCTGTGTCCTGGGGTGATTCTGGTATCCCCATCTGTCACTTTAGCCCAGAAATAAGTTCTGCACCTTTAAAACTAGATCTGAGAGCAAAGGGGGAGAGAAGAAAAAATTGACCTAAACCAGGACAGCATGCCAGGGATGATGATGGAGCTGGGCCACTGGATATATTCTTGAAGCAGTGGATGTGTAAAGGTTGTTCCTCTGAATGGATGAATGGAACCATCACCTGTGAAAGGGAGCCAGGAGCAGATCAATACGACACTGGAAGCGCACAGTTTCCTTCTGGCTCCCTTTGCAGGTGTGTGAATATCCCGTGGTGGTGTTATCGGTGAGCATGTCCTGTGAGGCAGGGCAGCCCTAGGCGGCCAGGTCGAAGTCGTCACGCTCCTGGTTGTAGTCGAGCACCTTCTGCCGCAGGCGCGACGCGTCCACCCAGGTGATGAAGTCCTCGACGGCGCGGGGCACGAGGAGCGCGGGGTCTGTCACCACCTCGGGCCCCACGCGGACGTGCCCCTGCTCCACGAACGTGACGGCGTGGCGCAGGTTCTGCGCCATGCGCAGCTTCACCAGCAGGCAGGGCAGGCGCCG
>NW_005054659.1:239658-247413 GCF_000277835.1 Geospiza fortis | reverse complement strand
CCCCAAGGAGAAAGCGGCAGATAGAGCCCAGCCCGGGATGCGGCTGCTTTCCCCCGCGCTCTGCGCATCGCCGGGGCCAGCCCGGCGCGGAGGGGTCACCCCAGGTACGACCGCACCGCCCCGACACCCGCTCCGGCACGGACAGCCCGACCTTGTCTCGCCAGGGGCCGAGCTTGGGATTCGTCATTCCTTCTGGAAAAATGGCAGCGGCGTTGTGTTTCTCTGTGACATCCCGCTCCCCCTGATGCACAGGCCGGTTTTCCTCGAGGAGCAGCAGAATCCTCCCTCTGTGCGGTTCGTAGCACCGCAGATCTCCCGAGTGCCGCCGCGGCCTCGCCAGCCAAAGATTTCATCGCACTTTTCTGTAAGTGCACCGTGCTGTCTCCTTCTTGGGATTCAGGATACAACAAGGAAAATCCCCAGTAAAACAGGTCAGGTTGACAATTCGGGATTTCTTTGTTTCTTACGAGCAGATTTCTGTATTGGCTCAATCTTCATTTTCCTAATTCTGGATTTTCAGCGTGCTGGATTTGTTTCAGTGTGGGTGATCTGCTCACAGAGGCCATGGTGGTCTCTTGATTTGCTTTTGTTTTTTCCCCCAGATTCATCGGTGAAGGCACCAATAGAAATGTGGAGCACCAACAGCACTGAGAAGTTTTACAGGATCCCTGAAGGAAAGGGACCACACTCAGTTGGATGTACAGACCTGATGACAGAAAATGCAGTTGAGGTAAAGCTCTCAACTGTTTGGATTTAAGCCACAATGTTAGTGAAACAACTGGCTGCAGTTTTAAAGCAGAAGGTCTTACCTGTGTGCTCCATGCTGACACTCACAGCTGAGCTTTCTATCCTCTCCATCCTAGTGTAGGATGTGTGCTGAGCATTTACCAGATGGATGTAACCAGCAAGCCTTTCCCATGGCCAATTTCTCCCTCTTCTAATGTCCTTGCCTTTTTGACTCTCCTACAAAAGATACTGCAAAGAAACTGTGTCCTCCTGAGACCCAGGGGGATCTTCCCAAGCACCCCACTGCTGCTTCCTGTGCTGGGCTCCTGAGGAGACTCCACATGCAGTCTCTGTGACTGTGCCTGTTCTCATCACAAAGATCTCAACAGGATTTGGCAGGGCTGGGAGATGAGCCTATGTAGTGTTTCAGCTGCAGGGTAAGAGACGAGATGTCTATTGAGATTTTATCTCACTGAAGATGAACAGGATGTCAATTTTGCAAGAGGTAAGCACAGTGAGAAGCCACAATAATGAGACAGGGGCGTTGACCAGACAAG
The DNA here is from genome assembly GCF_000277835.1 of Geospiza fortis. Taxonomy (NCBI): domain Eukaryota; kingdom Metazoa; phylum Chordata; class Aves; order Passeriformes; family Thraupidae; genus Geospiza; species Geospiza fortis. The sequence continues at coordinate 246,130 of NW_005054659.1, read as the reverse complement.
TAATGAGCTTCCTTGTGAGTTTCCATTTCAAATCCTCTTGCCTTTGAGAGAATACACCTGCATTTACACTGTGATTTTACTCCGCAGAGTAGCCAGATGGAGTGGAACTTGAGATCAGTTTGTAATAGTTCGCATGCTTTCCTTTACTGAGCTTACTCTGTATCAGTACAGAGAAGTTATGAGTTTCTCTTTGCAGTCAGGCCATGTGAATTTTTTTACATAAGCATTATGAACAACTGCAGTTCTCTCAGGGATAAATAATGAACTTCTTCCCCTTTCTGGTAATCAGTTAGTCATTGGGGAGGTTCACTGAGACTGTTCTGAGATCAAGTTGATATCAGTAGCAATGTGGAGGAAAGTTCTTCCACAATGGTCTCTGTGTCAAAGGTTGATTTAAGTTTGATAAGTGAATAGAAACAAGCTTCGTTAAACAAACTTTTGGTGAACTGATAAATTAGTGTTCAAGAAATTGGGCTTTATTTCAAAGCTCATGTTTATTTATATTTGATTGTAACTTGCTAAACCAAAAGTAGGGCTGAAGCAAGACAGTGAATTTGAACGGGGTGTTGCAAATTGCTTTGCAAACCAGGAAATAAGAATGCAAACTGCACACAGTTCATCTTCTGGGGGGTCTGCTTTGTGGTGTGCATTGGTACATTGCTGCTGTCTGTGAAGGAAAAAGACTGACAAGGAGGTATGGAAGGTCCCTGAGAGTGTGGAAAGCTTGGGTCCTTTCCTGGGGTACCTGGAATGTAGACAGTAAGAGATTTGAACTGGTGTTAAGAAACAGAGGCAGATGAAACACAGGCTAACAAAGTTGTGTTTAGAAAGATGGATCACAAGAGACTTGTGAACATCTTGATGAGGCGGAAGAGCAATGTATTGTTCTCCCTTGCTGTGCATCTGCCCAAGGGCTTTGCTGACAACCTCTGCTCAGTTTAGGCAGGAACACTACAGCCACGTTAGAGAGCCTTATTTTCTCCAGGCTGAATGGCCCCAGCTCTCTCAGCCTGTCATGCTTGGAGAGGTGCTCCAGCTCTCAGGTCATCTTCATTCACCCCTTTGACAGTCAGCCCTATAAAACTTAACAAAACACATCATCAAACCATTCCCAGTGAAGAAGACGGAAGAAAAGATCCAGCAAGATGCTGGATTGAGCAAATAAGTAGTGAGTGTTTGTAATAATTAATTTAATTAAATGAAGCATTTCTAATAAGCCTTAAGCTAGCCTAGAGAAGGTGATGTGTATCTCCACACATGCTCTGATGATGAGTATCATGTTACTTTAAATTCATTGTAGGCACAGGAAGATTCTGACATAGGATTGGCATCAAAGCCTGTATATGATAACAATTTTCTTCTGATATTCTCATCATTCTCTTGAACTGCATTCTATAAATGTTTTAATCTTCCATTTTCTCAGCCATATAGAAATAAATACCAATATTCCTTTTTTTAATTTTTTTTTCCTAATCCCAGGGAAGCTTTTTGCGCCTCTATTATCCAGCATATGATGCCACAGATATCGAAGAGGCACGATGGATTCCAGACAAAGAATACTATCAGGGACTCTCTGACTTCCTTAATATGTACCGAGTTGTAGGAGAAAGGCTTTTCCATTACTATGTTGGTAAGACTCCTTCTGGTTTTATTCCTTTATTCTTGTCACTGCCTCCATGCTCCATGAGTAGGGTGTTACTGCTGCAGGGCTGAAAAAGAGTTTTTAGTTAAAAAGTGTGGTTTTGTGGGATGGGTTTGTGTAGTGAGAGTGCTGAATGTGACCCCAGCTCTCAGGCAGTCCCTGACTGCTGTGGATGGAAGTGTGAAGTGTCTGGGCAGTTTGCTCTAGATCAGCTGCACCTGTGTGTTGCGATTCAAATCCCACAAGAAAATGTGCAAATATACAAAGGTCAGAGAGATCCTAAGGTCTGAATATCAGCAAGACCTGGATGCCTGACTATGAAGATTTAAGAAATATGTAGACCTTGTGCCAGGCTGTGGATGGGAGAAGACAAGTATCTTCTGCCAAGTAGAACGTATTTTCAGAATCAGATCCATATTTGCTTTCTATTTTAAAGATGAGTCTTGGCACCTTATCTTTAGGTGATTACTCTGATATTAGTGATCACTACATTCTTGGGATCTTTTCCACAGGAACAAATGCCTTCTCTCATTCCAGTAATAATGACGTACACTCCCATTTTTATTTAGGTTCAGTGACCTGTCCTGCAAAGTCAAATGCTGCTTTTAAGCCAGGAGAAAAATACCCACTTCTTGTTTTTTCCCATGGACTTGGAGCATTTCGGTAATTTTGCAGTTTGTTGATAAACTGGTTTTGTTGTCTATGGAGAGAGCAGTCTCCAAGGATGGTTCTGAACAGATTTCAGATAGGGGGGTGAGATCCTTGTGGAGCTGAAACAGATTTGAAGAACAGGCTGCCATGTGTCATTATGGTCCCACTGAAACAACAGCAGGGCTGGTGTGTGGTTGGTCACAGAATAATGGAACAGCCTGGGTTGGAAGGGGCCTTTAAAGATCATCACTGCTGTGGGCAGGGACAGCTTCCCCTACACCAGGTTGCTCAGAACTCCATTTGTGTTTTACCTTTGTTATGAGGGAGGGGAAGATATTTACCAGCCCATAAGGATGTTGTGAAGATTAGCTGGTTGATTTTTGGACAGCTCTTTGAAGATGCAAAGTGCTGTGTGTGCTACTTATTAAAAATCAGTGGCATCTTCCTTTCTGAACAGACAGTAAAACAGTACCAAAGTTTGTGAACAAGCTTTGGTGCCTGGCAAGAAATCTTGCTCTGCTGGGTAGCAAATTCAAAGAGAAGAAATACTGAGTGGAGACTAGTGCATACCTAGTGTGGTCAGCATTTAAAGAGAAATGAAATTTAAAGAACGACATCTCACCAGAGTGTGGTTTTTATTGCAGGACAATCTATTCTGCTATTTGCATAGAGATGGCTTCTCAGGGCTTTATAGTGGCTGCTGTGGAGCACAGGTGAGTGTGCTGTGCATTTTGGAGTTCTGATGGAAAGCAACTTTCTCACATTGACAGAATGTTATTTATTCTAAAGAAGAACTTCTGGATTTTTTTAAAAAAGAAAAACTAATGTCTCTTTTTCAGCCCTGCCCACACTGCCCATAGCTCAAGTCTTCTCCAAACAAAGGGACTTTTGTTTAGATAAGCCCAAGAATGAAAAGTCTTGGGGTAGATATAATTTGTCATTCTTCAGATATGCTATTTGTTTCACTCTTTTTGTTAGAATATAAAGTAGGTGAAGAATATAGAGGAGATGGGAGTTTTGGTGGGGTTATTGTATTATTTAGAAAGTCTGTGTAGCAGACTTGCAGCAGCACTGGTTGATAGCTGAATCTCTTCAGATGAGTGAAATCTAAAACTTTTGCTGACTTCATCTCAAACCAAATGTACTATTGTCTGTATAACCAGAAATAACCTTCTCTTGGTATTACAGAGATGAATCTGCTTCAGCCACATATTATTGTAAAAGAAGGTCCGTTTCTGAGTCACAGGAAGAGTGTCCACCTAACATGGAGAAGGAGTGGATCTACTACAGGAAACTGAAAACTGGAGAAGAGGAGCGTTGCTTGCGCCATAAGCAGGTGCCTGGGCTGGCTCTGTGCTCTGGGAAGTGTGGCAGGAGGGCTGTGTTTAGGGCTAGCAGAGTCTACCCTTGGCCAGGGGAGCAGTCTTCTGCCATGGCTTGGGGAGATACAAAAATTGATCGAGTCCTGTGCCCCTTAAGGTAGAACAGCCAACAGTAGCTTTCTTCAGAGCATAAGCTGCTCCCTCAACAAAGCTTTTTCTTGAAGTTGCACTCTTGAGCTGAGTCATCTGTTTCTCTTCTGGTTCCACTCAACTTTCTGTTTCTTCTCTGTCTCTTACACTTTTGCTGTCCAGCCCAGCCTAAAAGTGACTCAGAGTTGAGCTCAAGTGTTTGTGTGGCCTTAGGCTTGCATTAGCTTTTGTTTACTGTTCTATGGAATGATGAATCATGGCTGCTCTGAGTGGGATGTTTGCTTTATAGTCCTTACCGCACTTGAAGATGTTTTTTAGCAATGTAAACAGTGCAGACTTCCAATTTATTATAAGCAGTATCCAAGCTGGATGTAATGTGGTCATACTGACAAGCTCTTCCAGGCATACACTTGACCTTTAAAATATGTGAGTGGTTTTTCCAGCTAATGAAAACTTAGCCAGGGAGATGCTTCTCTTTATCTCCCTGGGCCATACAGACAATAGTACAAGAGTCATTTCCTGGATGAGTACAATGTCCTACCTGTGAGTGTCAATGTGTAATGTCTGAGCTTGGAAATAACCTTCAGAAGCTGTTGTCTGCAAATTTCACAAGTAGAGAAGTCAGGAGATTGGGATTTATTTGAAATTTAGTGATGCACAGACATCTTGTTGGCTGCCTACACACTGTGGTTCCCAAGATCACTACTATTCCTTCGTTCTTTGTGAAGCTTTTCTTTTACTGACATACCAGTTAAAAACTGTTCTTATGGAACAATGAAAATCCTTTTTTGCAACAGCTTCACTACAGTTTTCAAGGATGAGTATATACAAAAAAATTGGATGGGCTTCACTTTTTCTTAGTATGGTTTATCCAATGCAAAGACAGTTTCAAGGCTATTGTGTGATGGGGCAGTGATAGAATGACATTTGCTCATCCAGGTGAGCCTGAGAAGCATCAGTGAGTCAGCCTTCCTTGGAGTTTTGCAACTTAAGCCTTTGTACATCCCAACAACCCCTTTTCTTAAGCAGTGACGGGATGGAGTTGAAGGCCTTTGATGCATATTACAGGGATAAATTTTGTTGTTTGTCAGATGGCTCCATTCTGCAGTTCAGAATAGTGGGGGAAAACTATCAGAGTAACTCTTGTGTCCAAGGGACTCTTAAGCCTGGCAGTTGTCTGATGATTCCTTCCACTGCTCTCCCCCAACCTCTCTGTCTCCCCAGGTGCAGCAAAGAGCACAGGAGTGTATCAAAGCTCTCAATCTCATTCTTAAAATCAATTCAGGAGAGGAAGTAACGAATGTATTACATTCAGACTTTGACTGGAACAGCCTAAAGGTGAGTAGAAGGTGCCACCTGCATTTTGTTAAACACCTAATAATGCTTCTGATTTCCCCCTTCCATTTCTAAACTAGTTCGTGTAAAGTATTCTGAAGATTACTGTGTAGATCTCTGAAAATATTCTCAGGTCATCCAAAGCTGGATAGAGAGTAATAGAGCTGAAATTATGCTCTTCCTACTTCAGTAGGATCTAATGCCTAAAAAAATTATTCCCTTTAAAAATGTAAGTTTGGGAAGAAAATCTCTTACAGCACCTGGATTTTTTTGACAGGATTCTGTTGATACTAGCAGAATAGCTGTGATGGGACACTCTTTTGGTGGTGCTACAGTTATTGAAAGTCTCAGCAAAGAAATAAGATTTAGGTAAGTATGCAAAACAAGGCCAGAGACATTTGGCACTTGAGAGGTCTGGAGCAGGGCACTTTACCTAGGATCCCCCAACTACTAATTGACTCCTGAAGAAGAGCATTGTTTGGCAGGTCTTGCTTTCTCCAGCCATGCTTTTTCCAAGTGTGGGGATATGGTGGAACAGAACAGCTGCATCTTATTATATCATGATATGTGGGACCCTGCAGTCAGTGGAGACCAACATATGGAAAGAATGGACTAACTCTCTTCCCCCAGAGTAGAGATAATTATGAAACAAAGTGATTCATTTACCTGTTCAGTATCAGAAAGATTTTCTCTTTCCCATGTCTCTTGCAACTTAAAGCATGCTCAGAACTTCCAAGCTTTCTGCTTCTGTGCCAATATGCAGATGTTTTTGGCAGGTGTGGCATTGCCCTCGATGTATGGATGCTTCCTGTAGGTGATGACATTTACCAAAACAGCGTCCAGCAGCCGCTGCTTTTTATCAACTCTGAAAAATTCCAGTGGGCTGAGAACATCTTAAAGATTAAGAAGCTCATCTCTAATGACACAAACAAGAAAATGATCACTATCAAGTAAGTGCTTAGGAGCCATAATTTCTGTCCATGGGTGAAGCTCTTGTTGGAGCTGTGCAGTTACAGGTAATTGCAGACAGACAGACAGTCCCTAGAGCACAAGTCTGAGGAGAAAGAGGAGCCGTGGGAGCTGGAGATGTTTAGCCTGGAGAAAAGGAGGCTCAGAGGGACCTCCTCACTCTACAGCTCCCTGACCGGAGGGTGGAACCAGGTGAGGGGTCATGCTCTTCTCCCAGGGAACAAGAAATGTCCTCAAGTCATACCAGGGGCAGTTCAGATTGGATATTAGGAAATATTTCTTCATTTAAAGTGTTGTTAGGAATTGGACCAGGCTGTTTAGGGAAAGTTGAGGAGTCACCATTTCTGAAGATGTTTAAAAGACATGTAGATGTGACATTGAGGGACATCGTTTAGAGCAGGAA
>NW_005054659.1:226066-239521 GCF_000277835.1 Geospiza fortis | reverse complement strand
CATTCCTGCCCTGGAGCACCAGCTTTGTGCTGAGCCCTGTGCATCACCTGCATTTGAGCACTTGAAAGCCTTCTGGGGGCAGTTCTGCAGCCAGGGGAGGGATGGCTCTATCCTGCATCACTGAGCAGGGAGACAACTTGATTTTGATGCTTTGCCAAACCAACTCTTTATTGCTGTTGCAGTGACTTAGAGCAAGCATGTACAAACCTTCCTCCCTTCTGTGGTTAGGGCAGAATTTCCTGTTGATCTTGCTTGTGAGATTAACCTGTTTTATCTTCTCTTAAAGACAGTACAAGATGTTTGACTGAAGTCTTGCATCTTTTAATCAGGCAATTTAATGTAGTCTTACAAGCCTGTTGATCATTTTTTCTCTTTGCAGGGGGTCAGTACATCAGAGTTTTCCTGATTTCACCTTTGTGAGCGGAGGAATCATTGCAAGATTTTTCAAATTAAAAGGAGAAATAGATCCAAATGAAGCTATTGATATCAGCAATCATGCTTCATTAGCCTTCCTACAGAAACATCTGAGTAAGTATCTGTTTAAAGCAAAGTATGAAGTTGACTAACATTTCATTCCTGTGAAGCTTTTTATATAACTATTCAGTTTAAAACAAGATCAAAATAAGTGTGTCAGTGGAAAAAATAAGTCAGACTTCTAGAGGTTTGTTCGGTTACTTTTGTGATCTTGGCAACTCAGAGGAAAATCACTGACATTTTGTTCTGGTACAAAAAATCTGAAGTATCATTTTTTCCTCCTTAAAACATTTTTCCTTCCCTGCTTTGCTGAATTGATTTCATTATTCAGTGTATTTTACAAAAAGCTGGTTACTTAACTCATGGCCGCCTGTTTTCTTTCCCCCGCCCTATAGGTCTTAAGAAGGATTTTGATCAGTGGGATTCTCTTGTGGATGGCATAGGACCCAATGTTATTCCTGGAACCAATATTGACACATCTCCAGCTGAACCTGAGTAAGGAATACAAAGGAGTATTGTATGCCATGGACATCAGGACACTAATATTGGTCAGACATTGCTGAGACATGTGGTGGCATTAAACACCAACAAAGCTTTTGGGGTGTGGAACAAAAAGAAAAAAAAAAGGCACTAAGTTACATAATCATAAAAACAGAGGTTTCTGTTCAAATGAGTTAGTGGGATGCTCTGAAATACTGTAATAGGGTAACTTCTGCTTTGTAAGCAGCTTGGGGAAATCACTTGGTATAATTTAAATGCTCTTTCTGGTTTTGACTAGAATCAAGTTTGCAGTAAGACAGATTGAGCTCCAAGGAATTCAGCTACAGGTTCGTTTACCAAGCTTTATGTCAGTTTGCATCTAGCAAGCCTTTCCTGCAGGGTAGGGGAAAAGAAACAAAACCAAAAAAACCCCAAACCACCACTTTCCTGTTTAGATTCTAAGTATTTCAGCTGTGCTCTGACAACAGTTGGGAGTTAAGAGATGCCTGTGGAGGGTGGTCTTCAAGACTGTGTCTTGTTAAAATAAGTCACAGTAAAAGCTACAGGAAGGATTTCAGCTGACAGCAGAGGAAGTCCAGACACAGGACTCCTCACAGGAGCTTAATCCACTTAAACCTAAGATGTGTTTAGTGCCATATGTAGAGGATGATGTTTATATCTCAAAAGCTCTTTCCTGGGTCACACTAGTAGCAACTGTAAGTGCCCGTGGGCAAAGCTCCAGCAGCTCCTCCCTTGTCTGTGTTTCCACTATCACACAGTTGGACTGCAGGGGAAATACAAATGTGGCACCTCTCCAGCTCTCTTTACGTGGTCCTTGTTAGCACTGCTTCAGCTCTGAGGTCTGGCCAGGTAGTAAACACTCCCCAGACACTCAGCTTTCTCCAGGTACTCACAGTGGTCTCTAGGGGGACTCAGTTGGCTCCCACTGACAGATACAGACAGCAGTGGTAGTACCTGGACAAAGACTGTCAGCTGCCACCTGGATGGCCTTCTTTTAGGCTCTCCTTTTTGGATCAGAACTGCCTGAAGCTGCCCTATGGAAGGGTGTCTTCTAAATTCTGTTCATTTCAAAATCAGGTTACAAACAAAACCACTGAAGTAAACAAATTAAGAAATTAACAGTGTAATTAAGTATTTTACATAATCTGTGATCTTAAAATGAGATTGCAATAACACCTAAGATGTGTCTTTCAGAACTTAATTAAATTCTCCCCAGCCTAGCGCCGTGCATTGTCTCTATTAAGCAAATAAACGTGTTTGTCTTACTGAGTCAGCCCTAACACTTGAGATCTACTGTGAGATTCACTATCAGCCACCTTGGGTTTCTAAGTCCTTGTTTCAGCATGAAAAATCCACAGCTTCTGAAGAGGAGGGAGCAGCTACGCTATACATGGAACACCACTATAAAATAGCACCCCCCTTTTCAACACCTGAGGAGGAGAGTAAAAGGTGAGACCTCCTTAAAACAGCAGCAGGTCCTTAAAACAGCTCAGCATGTTGCACACACATGGCAGCAAAACCATTCCATTGGGTCTTCTTCATATTTATAGGAAAAGCTTCATCTTTCATTAGTACAACTGCACCAAGTTCAATTAATTAAGTACAATTAACGTTTCAAAACATTCACCATAGCTCACAGTGCTCCAGAGAGCTGGTTTGGGTCAAAACACAACCAGTGACTACAGAACAGCCCTCACACAGCATTTGGGCTTCTGCACAGGAACAGACACAAGTCATTAAAACAAACAAACCAGTATATGCCAGGCAAAGCTTTATTCCAGCTTCTTCCATTGCTTTAGAACAGCAGCAAATGCAAGACTTCAACCCAAAACAACTATGTTCCCCTATGGAGAAAAAAAAACCTCCCCTACCCCCCAAAAATACCCTCAATTTTTTTTTTTTTTTTTGAGAAAAACACTTAACAATGCAACTTTTCCAAAAGCAAACATCAGAAACAGTGCTGTACAACACAATAGCATATAAAGAAACTCACAAGAGACTTCTGTTGAAGAACCACCCACCAAAAATTCCCTACAAGTCAGTGCACCCCCCAGTCAAAAAAAAAAAAAAAAGCCAGTCAAGAGGCAAATTCTTATTTAGGAAATTACAGCTATAAGAAACAAGCTAACAATAACAGTCTAGCAACAACAGCTGTAAGAAAACAAGCTGAAAGTAACAGTCTGCCAACACTATTCTTTATAGGGAAGTTCAGCAGTGACAGGTATTTGGTCAGGTAGAAAAAATAAGCCACTCAATGCTCTGCTGGTATTTTTGTTCCCACAAACACATTTGCATGGGAACATTTCATATACAGGCACTTATTCAGTTTCATGTGGTCAATGTGCCACTTGGTTTCAGCACTGCTGGAGGACATGAGGATCTTCAGCTAAATTGCTACTGCAGCCAGTTTGCTTTTCTATAGGGAATAAACACAGATTAGACCAATCAAGATGTTTCTATATATGTGTATAAGGGCATAAAGATCAAAAGGGCTTCAGACTAAATACTACTGACATACTGGACCATGTTAAAAGACTACACTTATTATACAAAGATAAAACAGCTGAAACAGCAGAAGATGAAGCAGCAGTGCTCTCAGATTTCAGTTATGAGTTCAAGTTATTCCATCCCTCAGTGGGCTTGGCATAAACCACCGCAGGAGTTTTTGCACCCTGAGTACCTCCTACTCAAACTGCCTTTCTGGGCAGTGGCAGTGTGTGCAGCAGGTTGCAGCCCTGTGACCTGTGGGTGCATGATGCTGACTCACCTTTCCTGTGCTGGTGCTGAGAGTGCCCACACTAACTCCATGCAAAGGGTTCAAGAACAGAAAAAATCCACAAAATCAAGAATAATCCTGCATTTGAGGGATGCAATTTTGGGAGAGAGTTTGTAGATTGACCGTTTTAACATTTTATCAAATTCTTTAACTACCCTTTTTCTTGCTCAACAGGCCACCCAATCTCCATTGCAAGCTTCCTAATTTGTTACCCATAAACCAGTAGTTATACTGAAATACAATCACCAATTAATACCTGAAAGCACAAATGCTATGCCCACTTCAACTCAGTTTAGTCTTCATCAGGCAACCACAGAAACAAATTGCCCAGACAGGTTTTGGAGTCTCTATTCTTGGACAGATTCCAGAACTGGCAGTAAGGTCTTTATTTAACAACCTGGTCTAAGCTGGCCCCGCTTTCACCACCAGGAAAGGCCCCTTTCAACCAGAACTGCTCTACAATTCCATAATAGCATACAAACAAAAAGAACCTGTACTATTTATTTGGTACACTTAAGAGGTGTTTACCAGTAACACTTCAAATTGTTTAAGTAACAATAAAGATGTACATGTACTATTTACAAGCTATCCTTACAACAACTAAAATGGTATTATGAATTTAGATTTATAGATTATGGGACTGGGGCACTCAAATGCTAAACTAAATGCTTAACAGAGTCTGCCTAGTTGCTCACCTTGCTTCAGAAACATTACAAGAACAGCATGCTGATGGCAATGCTCAAAACCCTGCCAAAATCTATAACTTGGATCAACCACCCCAGCTGTTCCAAGAGGCTCAACTCATTAGATGAATAAATGAATACTAAATTGGTTTGTAATCCAGACACAGTGCACCTTTCATTCCATGTAGTCACCCTTAAACTGACAGTATATTAGCTTATGATATCAAGAAAACCCCAGCAGTATCAACTGCCTAAGTTCAAATTAGTGTTTCAACTGTATTTTCTAAAATAAAGCATTTCCAAGAAAATTAGAAACCATTCAAACACAGAGTACACAACCCATGTGGGGGCTTAAGGCAGACTTACCTTGAAGTAAGGACTCCTCTGGTAAGGACTGCAAGTTTTCTGTTGCAGGGGTTAATGCCTACACAAAAAGGGATCCTGTTAGGAAGCTGGCACTATTGCCAAGACTTCCATTGAGGTGCTTCCTTTAATACTAGACTAACTTCTTACTGGACTCCTATTTACCATTGTTTTCCTCCCTTATAGCTCACTTCATTAGTCTTCTGCACACTTTTCACTTGGATACAAAGGCTGCATGTGAAGAATAAACTAGAAACTCATGCTGTTATCATCACCAGCAACATGGCTCATGACCTGAACTTTGGATGAGTGGATGAGTTTTTCATCCACTGGTAGGTCCTTCATTAAGAACACTGGTGAAAACCTTACTATTCCTTCCTAATTACTCCACAATAGAAGTATTTTTCATGACTTAGCAGTTAGTTAGCAGCCTCTCTAAAAGCCTGTACTGTCGTGTCCAGTCCAGTACCACACTGCCATACCTCAGATGATCTGCGAGCCCCGTCAGGAATCCCGTTCCAGACGTTCTCAGGATGCACAATCTCCTCATTGCCACTGCAGAGGTTCAAGACCTGTACAGACATAGCCAAAGGGGATCTAGCACAGCAGCAATACACTCAACGAACAAGACACAGCAGTAGGAAAACACAGTTGAGGACTCTGTGCCTTTGAGAATGTGTTGAGAAGTCTGGATCTTGCAAAGAAGAACAAACTGATCTCCAATAAAACTGAATGTAGTGACTAAGGCTGCTCAAGGCTCTTCTGGGCTCCTAACCCAAGCATAGTGAGAAAAGGGCTGCAAAATAACTACCAGATCAGAACCAGAAGGAAGCTGATGAATGGGGATATCATTTCATGATAATCCCTGGCACTGCCTCTCATCTGAATGCACCTGAGCTTAGTTTTAGACACCCAAGGGATCTACCAGCACAAGAGCTGGCTTGCACAATCTCAGACAGTCCATCTTCCAAAAGGATGCTTTTATGTAACAACCTTTTGGATTTGCCATCTTAAGTTATAACCTAGAGGTCATTTTATGTAAGCATAATGTCTGTGCATGTGTGTACATCAATACACACTCCCCCTGGACTGAAGGAAGTTGTCTCATTCATTCCCCCAGCTCAAACAGCAGTAGAACAAGGCAGCTCACTGCATTATTCTCTACTGTTAAAGTTAACTCCCACCAACCACTAATGCAATACACATTTCACTGAACCAGGAATAGTTGTTGAACCAGGAATAGTTCATTATTACTTGCGGTATAGTTTGAGTTTCTTCACAAGTTTCTACTGCTTTAGCGCTAACTCCTCAAAACACCGGTAAAATAGTGGCAAGTTTCATGAGCGTGTAATGGTAACACAGCTCCACTGCAGAACACTTTCAGGCCAGACAGAACCACACACATATGTGTGCCTCAAACTGGAGCCAGATCCTTCAGTATTCCCAGTCAATAAAAGAGAATAGGATGTGAAATGAACATCAAGTGTTGACATTTATCACCAACTCTATTTGAGACACCACTGTTTCCCTCTAGTCTATAAATTCCAAATCAGCCTTTGAAATACTCAAATTCTCTAATAAAATTAAAAAAAAAAATTACTTAGAATTTAGAGAAGGACTGAAGAAGGATTAGATCTTAAGAAGGCAGAAAGAGTATTCAAACCACACTTACCTTGGTACCCTTCTCAGATACCTCCAAAATGCGAGCATCACACCATTTGAGAGAAGTCCACACCACACATTTGGAACCAACAGCAAAGCCCTTCAGATTACAAGGATAGTCATGGTGTGCTACAAGAAATGGTAATTTAGCAATGAAGGAGGAAGAAGAAAAAAACTCACAAAACCCCACAAAAATCAACCCTCAAAAAACCCTCAAAAAACTCTCAAAAATCAACTCTCAGATACCTCAAACACTGCTGCCCCACCCCCTCCAAACTACTTTATATTTGAAAGTCAAAAATCTGTCATCCCGAACAGTCTGGCAAATGCACTTCATGTTCAGAAATGGATTTCCACTCAAAATCATTAATCTTCCCAAGTAAGACTAGTTTCTGAGACTGTCACATAACCCATGAGAAACTATACTCAGTCTGCTGCCCTTAACTCATCAAAGCATCAACACTAATACAGTATCTTATTAGGGAATAAAAGTTGGGGTTTTTTACAAGCAAGCTATTCTCATTTTTGAATGGCACAACATTTTGATTATTTAACTCTTTAAAATCACATACTTTACCTGCACTGCAGTCAGCCAAGTTCTCATTTTGCTTTTTGTCTTCCCCAGGCTTACAGCCTAAAGACTGAACACACATATTTTCACTCTCTTTAAATGAGTCAGTCAAGTCTTGTTCCATCCATTCTTCCACAGAGTCATCTTTCTTCTTCTGCCACCCCTTATGTTTCTCAACTTTACAGTCACATGATTTCACAGAGAAAACAGGCCTTTGACTCACTGAGTCATTTGAAAGAAATGAAAATTGACTTCCACTATTTGCAGAACTCTGTAGCACAGCATGTTCCAGCCCTAACAAGTCTTCCTCCCTGTCTTCCTCAGGAGGCTGAACATTAGGCAGCATCAGCTTCAAAAAGGGCTCAAATTTGGCTCCTAGCATCGACTGCTTGTCATGTATCTTCTCGCGCAGCTCTTTCTCAGGTCTACCACCAGATGATGACAGCCTTAGGGAAGGAGGGTCTGCTTCCATCCAATCATCTAGTATAGCTTCTGCTTCATGAATTCCAGACAAATTCACTTGCAGTTTCTTGGTCTCCTCTCCCAAAGAAGGCTGAACATCAGACGGAATCAGCTCTACTGACTTCTCTCTGTCACTAACTGGAGGCATCAGATTTTCTTTCTCATTAAGTAATGGCAAAATTTCAAGACAGTTCAGAGCTGTCAATTGCCCTGTCTCCTCCCTCACATATGGCAGCACCAGCAATTCCTGCTTCAACACTGTCTCTCTTGTTTCACTGCCTGACACTGCCTGCATTTCAAGAGACTTTGCTTCCAGTACTTCCTCTGTTCCTTCACCACAGGAGGACTTTTCCATAACTCCCTCTAGCCCCTGTAGGAGCTCATTTAGATCATCACATGGTAAGTGCATTTCTAATGGATCCAGTTGTCCTAATGTCTCTGTTCCATTGCTTGCAGATGGCTGTGCCTGGAGCACTGGCAATCTCTGCAGTTCCTGTTCTTCTCCTAGGAAAAGGCTGGCTGCTGGAGCACTGCCTGTCACTTCTGCTTTCAGCTCAGCCTCCTCTCCAAACAGTATTTCAGACAGTTGCTGTTCTTCAGCTTTCATTCCATTGCCCACAATATGAGGGCTGCAGTTTCTCATTGGTTCAAGTAGCACACTGTTATCACTGTCACCTTCAGACAGAGGCATCTCTTTATCAAAACTGTTCTCACGCTCTCCTATTTCACATCCACCATCAGCCTTCCCACTGGCAGCTACCACTGACACATTTGCTTCTTCAGTTTCTAAGCACTCAGAAGTTACACCCAGGAAAGGATCAGAACAAAATAAAGCACTTTCAGTTTCTTCCCGAGCTAATCCACAAGCAGCAGTAGTTTCTTTGTTGAGACAAAGACCCAAATTGCTGTCTGAACTTCTGTTTTCCTTTAGGGGGTTGCAAAGGTTTGAGAAATCACCGTCATCAGTTTCTTTATTAGCCTTCCAAAAAGGCTTCATCTCTTCATTGATACTATTGCCAGAAGCTTCCAGCTTGACAACACACAGAGGGACTTCAGAATCTTTATTTTCCCAAATTTCTACAACCTCAGCTTCTAATACAAGGTTTTCAGTCACATCATAAAACTTCTTATTTGCTTCACTAAGCCATGAGCCATCTGGGGGACGGAAACCTGACAGACAGCAAGCAAAAGCTTGCCCAGGTACTCTGAGCAGTTCACATGGCATCTGTCGGATCATCTCCAGCCTGACATTCTCCTCACTTCCGTAATCCACGTGTCTAACAATGACACTGTCATCATTCACACTGCTGATCTGAGCTCTGTAGAACCACCCATCCTGACTGTATTTTGCGAGACAAATATCTCCACTTTTAATACAAGACTTGCCGTCATTCAGAGAGCTTAGTCCAAGCTTTTCAGCTTCCTCGATTTTTTTCTCTATATAGCTCACGTCTTTGGTATCAGCACGGTGACACCAGAAGTATCCTGGACTATTTACTACTGTGATGTAAATTTTTAAAGTCTGACCTGCCTCTGGAAATTTCCAGATAAACGATTTACAATCGTTTACACAGGAAATCTCATTTTGTACCTGAGGAGGCAAAGGCTCACAGCCAGTGATCATGTCATGGTTCTCTCTTTTATCAATTTTTCTTCTTGAGAAAAGTCTTTCTCTACTTGCAAGATCTTTATCAGCTAAATCCACTGTTATTATACCTTGATGGTCACTGAGAATAACTTCCCATTTATCCTCAACCTTCTTTACAAATTCACATGACAGCAGGATTTCACTTGTTCTCTTGGCAAAGTAAAACACTGCTTTCTCTGTCCAGCCAGCATTTTTTTTGCATTTGAGTCCACCTAGAAAGCAGTGAATGCTCATTGCTGGAATAGATGACAAGTTCTTAGGGAGCCTGCGTGCTTGATCAACACTAATCACAGAAGTGTCACCATAATCAATATAATGTACCCTTAGTGAATTGTCAGAAGTCTTCTCTTTTACTACAGCTCGATACCACAGGCTGTCTTCTGAATAAACAGCACTGATTAAATCTCCTGCTTGGAAAAGCTGTCCACAAGGGTCCTTCACTGACTTCCCATTGTTCAAACTTTCCAAAATGTTGTTAAGCTGAACCTCATCACTCCCTAGTTGAACATAAAAATCCTGTGGGTCACTGACGTAAGACACATACACTAAGGTTTTAAGAGCTGGCACGATCTTCTGTGGTGGTAGATCAGATGCATTTTTAAGCATTACACACCTGCCTTCAGCATCAGGCTTAGAATCTGACAGTGTATCCATCTGGGAAAAGAGCAGAGACTCCTCCCCTACTTTATTCAACAAAACAGCATTGTTCTTACTGCTAAGCACCTCATTAGGTTCTAGCAATCCAGCTGCCACGTGTCCCTTCACAGAGTGCTGGAAAAGGTTTACAACTTCTTTGAAGTGTCTTTTGCTCCCTTGCTCTTGCTGGGCTTCAGGTCGACATTTTTTTCTTTCAAGAGGCCTGCCTGCACTGAAAGGGGACCCTGCAGTCTCATTCCTCTCATGCACATCTGTATTTCCAGTGCACAAAGTTTCATTGTGTACACGACTACGCAGTCCTGTACTGTTTAGGCTTAGCTCCTTCAGTTTTGTATTAATTTGAGTATTTCTATCAAACAGCTCAACCAGCAGTGTATTATCAGAGTCCTTTGCTACCACTATTGCTTTTAATCTCTTCTCCAGAACAGCTTCCTTAAACCATGTTGCAGCTTCCTTGGAAACAGATGATACATCAGACACAGAACACTTTATGGCCTGCATTGGCACAAGCAAGATATCAGAAGCATCATTGGGTAAAATAAGCAGATCATCCATCTCTATTGTCTCTGTGTTCCCAAAATCCACAAAGAAGACTTTAGCCTTAGGTTGTCTTTCCATAATTACTCCCCTATACCACTGACTGTCAGAGTACCTTGCCAGACACAAGGTCCCAGACTTCCCCAAGGATCCTGAGCTGGTCACTCTCTCACTCAGGGAAGTAATGTTATCAGCCAGCTGTGCCAAGGTATCTCCACACCTTTCAAGTTGGCAGTAAAATGTCCATGGATTCTCAACATGTGTAATATAAACATCTTCCTCACTCCCAATTTTGATACCATGACTAGAATAATAGAAAGAGTGAAGCTGGACCAAAGATTCCAGATGCTTTTGAGGAAATAAAGGCCTGGCTACACCTCTGTCAGTGAGAAACTGGCAAGCACTCTGAAAAGGTGTGATTAAATCTACAATGTTAAACAGGTCCCTATTTATTGAAGCCAAGGCAAAGATTGTACACTTTAGGTCAAGGTCAGATGATGAGTCAACAACAAACTGACGAAAAGCCCGAATTGCTTCTTCATCCCAAGTAAAAGGGTTCCGACCATTGGGTTGGATTAAGTTGTAAAGGCTGCACCTGAATGCCTGAGCCTCTAACCTAAGGAAGCGTTCATTAATTGCACGGAGCTTCGTTAGACACACCTGCTCTCTGTTGCCATAGTCAACATATATGACTTCTACTTTTTCTGCACAAACTCCTTCACTAACTATTAAAGCCCTGTACCATTTTTTGTCCTCTGAGTACTGGGCTAAACAGACAAGATTTGGCCAAACATGTGGCTTGGATGAATTCTTGCAGTGCTCCTGAATTTCATCCATTAGTATCTCAAGGTCCTGGCAATTTCTACTTAACTGACACCAAAAACAACTGGGACTCTCAACATATGACAAAATAACATTAACTGTACTTCCCACTTCTAAGTGCCCTCCACAAGAGGAGCCTGGCTTAATTTCCACATAGTTCTGCCTCAAAGAGGTGTGCAGATTTTCCTTACCCTCATAGTCTTGAGAAAGAAGAGATTCACTATTTTTAGAATTATGAATGGCTGCAATAGGGCTCTCTCTGACCACCACACTCATGTGAGAATCAAATATTCTATCACTGCTCTTTAGATCACATTCTTCTCTGAGCCTCTTCTCTGCATTTATTTGGCTTTCCTCTGCAGCACACACTAGGGAAGAGGCCTGTGTCACAGACTCATCTGATTTTTTGCAAGTCTTGGGTATTTCATACCTCTGGTACTTAGCATAACCCCCCTGGGCCATGAGTTTACTTATTCTTCCCTCTCCTAACTGGGACTGGTCAAAAATTTCAACCATGTATTTGTCACCCTGCACATTCAAAAACCAAACCTTTAGTTCCTTGTTCAGTACCATCTCCCTGAATGCAGACACAGCAGCTTCACTCCAACTCCCTCTTGGAGGGGAGACACCTGCCAAACAACACTTCAGAGCTAAAGCAGGCAGTTCCCTGAACCGAGGGAGCAGCTCCTTCACAGCACACAGATCCACAGTTTCTGTACTGCCTCTGTCCACCAGGTGTATTTCCACCCCAGTGTCCAGTACCCTGGTAACCACGGCTCGATAAAAGACACCCTCATTCCCACTGGCACAACAAAGGGATCCAGGCTGTGGGTCCCACCCAGCACCATCCATCTTTGTGGAATGGGAATAAAAATTCCACATGCTCTGCCTCAGCTGCCTGAAGAGCTGGTAATACTCATGGAGCTGCAGCCAGAACTCAGATGGGTCTTGGAGGTGGGAGACCTGTGCACTGTACAGTGTCCAGGTCTTCAGATACACACCAGCTACAGCAGCAGCAGCCAAATCTCCATGTGCTAAAGGAGGTGCTTCTAGTGGCAATCCCAACTCTTCAACTAAGGATTCCTCTACTTCCAGCTGCTCATGATCCTCAGTTTGGCTCACATGACTGCTGGCCAGGCAGCAAGCCTGAGACCCAAAAAGATGGTTCAAATCAACACCATTTTCCCCATAGAGAGTCACATAATAGAGATGCTCAAAGGAGTTAAAGGCTTTGATGTGAGCACTCACTCCTCTGCCAAGCACCAACGCTTTCAGCAAATCAACCTGCAACGAGGACCAGCCACAGCCCCCATCCGAAACACCCTGAAGAGCACACGCGTAAGTGACCACAGGCATGCGGAAACACTCGGCGGGCAAATGGCGCAGGTTCGCTCTGGTCACAGTCTCCTTCTTGCCATAGTCCACGAAGATCACGAGAGCTGCATGCTGGTCCTGCTCCCCAGCAATGAGCTCCAGCAGAATGGCACGGTACCACTGGCCATCCATCCCACGGGCAGCACAGGGTGAGCCAACTTTGGGCAGTAAGTCCTGCTCCCACCGGTCATCAGCATGGCACATGGTCTCAGAAAGGCAACAGATCTCCTGTGACAGGCACTGCAACTGGCAGTAAATGTGGTGTGGGTCCGAGACATGGGTCACTAGGACAGGCTCTGTCACACCCAACTGAAGCTGAGGGTAGTAGTAATCCAAGGCAGGTGACAGAGGCTGGTATGAGAACAACACATGGACAAGCTGTGGAACTGCAAAAGCTCCAAGGGAACACGCTGGAGGCTGCTGACAGAGCTGCTTCTTTAACTGGCCAGAAGGCAGGCAGCGCCTGAGCACCTGGCAGAACCAGCTGGGAGAGACATGCTTGGCCAGGCCCAGCTGCTGCATCTGAGCCACGAGCTGGGGCAGCTCGAGCACGATGACCTGCGGCATTATCACCTCCTGCACCACACCAGACACCTCCTTGCCTTGCAGGAAGCTGAGGAACTCCATCGCCTCCACGGTCCACTTGGACACGGGTGAATCCCCACTTGCTGTCCCCTCGTTACTGTGGGAGGGCATGACTTCGGCCACGACACAGCCCAGCACCTCCGGAGGCAGCTGGAACAGCTCTGAGCAGCCCCGTGCCAGGTAATAGGCGGATGTGGTCACCAGGTACCCCTCGTCCAGCAGGAAAACACGGTACCCCTGGGCACTACAACTCACCACACTGCAGCGGTACCACACACCCAACACTTCCACCAGGGCCATCTCTCCCGGGCACAGCCTGGTCCCGCTGGCCCCCGGCCCG
>NW_005054659.1:220879-225491 GCF_000277835.1 Geospiza fortis | reverse complement strand
CCTGGAGGCGGGGCGCGGCGTGGGGGCGGCAGCCGTGGTGTGAGGACGGGGAGCTCGTAGCAGACCCCGGTCAGGAATCGCTAACAATTCACAGTCGAAGAAAGAGATTTATTAATAGTTAAAGAACTCTTTCACTACAAGATTTTTACGAGGCATTTTTGTCATTTTTATTTTGAGCTGTGCTTCAAGGGTCCGTATTGAGACCAGGGTTATTTAGTAGCTTCATTAATTGCATAGGTGAAGGGTTGGAGCGCACCCTCGGCAAGTTAACAAGTGACACCAAGTTGAGTGACACCAAGTCCTCTGAAATCGTTGGGATAAATAAGACCCTCTAAACGCTGTCTTTTTAGTGTTAGCGAGTCAGGCATTACTTTTTTCTTGGCCAAGTTGGAGGTATGTGGGTGTGGCTGGCAAAATCCTGGCCTCTACACAGATGCAGATACAGAACTTTTATGTTTATTTACATATGTATTTTTAGCTAGTAAATTAATATTCACTAGTTCTAAATGACAGAATTCTTGTTCATTAATTAGTATTCTGTTTTCTGTTGGATATTGATTTCTCACTTCTCTTGCAAACTAGTCTATATTCTTCAGTCCTTTTATTATCTTTTTTCCCAGGTAGGGACTTTCCAGCACACATACTGAGTCTTTGTTAGTCTCTTTTTTGTCTGCTGTTTTCTGCAGAATGTCTTTGTGGTCCATAAATTGTGCACTCCTTGTATCCAGTTTCATCAATAGACCTCTCTTCTTTCAGGCTTTGTTAATTGAAGCGTATCAAGGTTATTCTAACAAAACTTAGAGTTTCAGTGATTTTCCCAAGCTGTGTGCCCATAAAAGTAGCTTATGGCAACTTTGAGAAATGCAGGCTAAAAGTGGTTTTACACATTGCTTATAATTAATATACTGGCTATGATGATCAGAGAGGCTGAGCAACTGTCCTTCGTGGAAAGGCTGAGAGGGTTGGGATTATTCAGCCTGGAGAAGAGAAGCTTCAAGGTGACCTAATTGTGGCCTTCCAGTACCTGAAGAGAGCCAGCAAGAAACATGGAGAGGGACTTTTTACAAGGGCCTGGAGTGACAGAACAAGGGGGAATGACTTCACACTGAAAGAGAGCAGGTTTAGATTGGCTATTAGGAAGAAATTCTTCCCCATGAGGGTGGTGAGACACAGGAACAGGCTGCCCAGAGAAGCTGTGGATTCCCAATCCCCGCAAGTGTCCAAGGCCAGGCTGGACAGAGCTTGGAGCAACCTGGGATAGTGAAAGGTGTCCCTGCCCATGGCAGGGGTTGGAACTGATCTTAGAGGTCCCTTCCAACCCCAACTGTTCTCTGACTGTATGATAAAAGTACTTATTCTGTCTCATGAGAAAGGTAAAGCTGTGTATCCATCTCTGGGTTATCAGGGTAACAGGAGGGCAGGCAGGAGTGCTTGGGATGGAACTGAAGCAGCAACTTTGCTGCTTTGTCATTGCTGGTGCTGGAGTACAAGACAGAAAGAACTTGGATTTGATTCTCAGGATGACAGCCAGAAAAATGCCAGAATTTCTGAACAAAACCTTTGGATTGATGCACAGGAGATTCTGCCTGAATATGAGGAAGAACTTTACTGTGCAGTGACCGAGACCTGGAGTGGATTGTTCAGAGAGGCTGTGGAGTCTCCCTCACTGGGGATATTCCAGAACTGACTGGGTGCAATCCTGTGCCCTCTGCTCTGGGCTGACTCTGCTTGAGCAGGAAGGTGGGACCAGATGAGCCACTGTGGTCCCTTCCAACCTGCCCCATTCTGTGGTTCTGTGACTCCCTAATAATGGTGAGATCAATGTTTTCCAAGCTGGAAGCACACCCCCAAATGCATACAGCCACAACTGAACTACAGTACAATCAGAAAAAACAAGCCAAGAAGGCACCCAAACTGTGTTTAGTGAGAAAATGGCACATTGGAGACACTGGTTGCAAAGACTAGAAGAAATCCTGGGTATTTATTCAAAGAGCCACATTTTCTACATTATTTCAATTACTACATATTGTTAAATCAAAGCCAGCTTTGTTTTATCTACTCATGGCTGCTTTTAATACTTCATTTTTGACTTTGGAATGCCAAAGGTGAACCTAGTGACAAAAAGCACTAGTCTCCTTCTCTATGAAATCTGGGAGGCTTTAGGTTTAAAAATAAATAAATCACTCCTGTTCAAACATTTTGCATTATTGAAGAGAATGTTGTATTTCCATCGAGATTTAAGTGGGCAGAGTGCACATTTCCATGGAAAATGACCCAGTCTGCCACATCAGCACTGAGATTGTCACAGGAGAAGTAGTTCAGCTTGGTCCTATGGAGTATCCTGAGACCTTCAAGTGTTGCAGAGCAAACTAGGCTTTTGATTTTCTGGGAACAGGACTGCATTTCAATCATGATCTTATTTAAAGAGTTGAGTGGAGTGGTCAGGCAGTCTCTGGGAAGTAAGAGAAACACAAACCCTCCCACTTTTTGTGCGAAGCAGATTTGGAATCAGGTTTTATCTTTTTTAATACCTAGCACTACAGGCTTGCTTTGCTGACACATCAAACTAACAAGAGGTAGTTCTTTATCTGTGTGCAAATTAACAACAAAAATTCCCAAATATTTTTATAGATGCTTAGCCATGGAACTTGTTCAGTGCATTGATCAACCTGCTCTTATTTTTTAGCAATTGAAACCATCTCCATTATCAAACAGACAGTATTATGTTCTATTTGCTTGGTAGAATGTTTTTTATTCCCGTTTGCTGGTTCAGAAAGCTGGTGCTGGCTGGTAGCTGAAGTATTGTTGTGACAGTTTTGCCCTGTGAATAATATAAATTTCATGTAGCAGTCTGACAGTCAAATAGTATCCTTAAGTCATGGCTGTTCCCAACCAGTAAGGATTGGATTTGGAGCAACAAGCTGTACATGTGATCCTACTACCCTGTGGAATAAGAATTCAGCTTTTTGACTGCTCTCCTCTGTGAATACTGAAGGTTTTAAAAAGAAGTAACTCCACACAGCCTTCTGATTTGTTCATATGTAAGCCAGAATACCAGTGACCAGGGTGCCTGTGAAAGCAAACACTGAAGTTAGAGGCTTAAAACAAAAGTAACCCAATAAATAAGCCCATTAGATTGAACTGTCTCCTCTTAAAAATCATATTCTTAAGTTCAGTCTCATATTGCTCTGGGTCCCAGAGAGGTTCCCAAGCCTCTGTCTGCTCAGAGAGGCAGAACTCCCCATCCCTGAACTCCCCACCCCTGGAAGTGTTCAAGGCCAGGCTGGACGGGGCTCTGAGCAAGTGGAAGGTGTCCCTGCCCATGGCAGACGGTTCGGAATGAGATGATCTTTAGAGTCTCTTGAACCCAAACCATTCTACAATTCTATGACTATGTCTTTCATACAAAAATTGTAATATTACATAGGGTTAGGGCTGCATCCACACTCCTCACATTTTAATGCTAATGTAAAGAGAGTTAAAAAGCATGTACCATTCGCATCCAGGTTGGTATAAAGCCTTTGTACAGAGACATAAACCCTTCACCCTGGACAGTTTGAATCAAGCAGTCCATGGAAGATTTATAGAGCAGACCTCTAGCAATGTGCAAGGAGAACAAACAGTGTTAGGATTACACATACACAATTAAAAAAATAAAACATCCCCCTCATAAAAATAATTTGTGCTGAGATTTTTCTACAAGCCAGAGTGCTTTTGTGAGCTCCTTGGAGCCTAATCCAGAACTGAAATGCACTGGTTATGCTTAGATGGCCATCAGAACACCCCCCAGACATTTACTAAATCAGTAAAATCATCTGATTAGAAAGATGAAGAGCAAATTATCAACTTAGCACTTCACTCCCAGTGAAATCAGTCAGACCCATGGTTTCAATGTGGTGCTGAAAAGTTGGTCTGTGAAGTGTCCATACCTTCCCTGCTTATCTCTTGGCTGGTTCATTATCCGGGTTTTGACCACGTCAGCAGGAGTTCCCAGAACAGCTGCTGCCAGCCCAGAGCAGGCACTGCCAACAGCAACAGATACTTAAGGAAGAAACCAAGATGTGTAATAAAAATTTCAGCATTGTGATTTCAGTTCTAAAAGATATATTAAAAGTTATCATCAAATCATGAGTAATAACTCATAACATAAACTCGATTTGGGAGGCTTACTCTTACTGCTCTTGCTCATATGTCCTCCCAGTGCCAGCTGCCCTCACCTCTGTGTGCAGTTCTGAGTCAGGGATGAAGGACCCATAATAGGCAATTCATAATGTTTATATAAAACAGATTTTTTCATCACTTAAGAGAGTAAAAGAGGATGTTCTGCAGAAGTTGTATCACTGTGCTCCCACAGATTAGAGCAAAGGTGTTTAAATGCACCAACAAGGCACTTCTCGTGAGGGCAGTTTTGTAGCAATGGTTGCATCCTTTCTATTGTGTCGTCTATAAAGTGATGTTCTCTAAGGAAAAAATAATTCTAAAGTTGCATTTCATCAGCAGTATCAAAATCAAAGAATGGGGTATTCTGCTGGCACAGAGAGGCAGATGAAGACAGCAAGGCTGGAAATGCTCCACAGTGGAAAAGGGGTAATTGGAGAATACGGCACCTGCT
>NW_005054659.1:203962-220863 GCF_000277835.1 Geospiza fortis | reverse complement strand
GAAGAGTTTCACTGTGTCATAAGTGGTCAGATCTGTAAAGAGGATAATGAGAAAAAACAGCACTGTCAGGAGTGAATGGTCTGTGCTGTTCACAACACAGGATGTTCATTTCCACTGAGGCTCCTGCCTTTGGCACAACTGGCACTCTGCCCCCGTTTTTAATGAGGGCTGTGGCACCTGAGTCCTGTCTTTAGACCTGTGAGTACCTTCTCCTTTCTGCTCCCATCTGCTCTGACTTACCTTACATGATGCTGAGCTGTATCTGGGTGACCCTCACCAGCCCTGTTGCTGGCTCAGCTTCCTGGCTTGGTCTCACACTTGCCTCATCACCACACACTTCCCCACAGATCTGGATCTTGGTGAACCCTGGCTGCCTTTGCTGGTTGTGCCCTGCTCACCTCACTTGGGCACTGGGTTGTGGCTGGTGAAATCCCTGCTTTGCTGGCCATGGGACCCCTTCAGCTTCTGGCTCACTTTTCCTTAAATTCAGGTAAAAACTGTTTTTTTAAGCCGTTTGATTTCCACAGGACCAAAACACAGGTGCACAAGGCAGAGGTCACCTGCAGTGTACTCCAGACAGAGCACAAAGACAAAGGGAGCAGCTGAGCTCTTTTTTCTTAAAGCTTTGGTGGGGCCTTAAGTGCTACAGGCCAAGTTACTCCATTTACCTCCCATATTCACCAGAGCAGCTCTCTGGACATTTGGTACCCATCCAGCCCAAAGTCCCCTTACTCCTCCTTCAGACAGGATCTTCAGAAATGCGTGGTGCACGCCCCGAAACCTGAAATCAAGATGAAACCTGTGGGTAGACAGCCCAGTGAAATCTTTGCATGTTCCAATACTTTGCTGCACTGGGTCCTCACATAAGATTAGGAATTTATACCTGCAAGGATCCACTTTTGGATCTGTCTTTGACTTTTATGCCACAATATTTTACCAGAGATACCAGTTGCTTTGCAAAGCAGTGATCTGGTCCCTAACAGCAGACAAGCCTTAGATCCCACAGTGGGTTACAATACTAAATGTATGTGACACCAAACGATGGCAGCAGTTTGGCATGCAAAGAGCAGCATGTCATGGTATTTGCAGAAGAGTCTCAAGCCCTGCTGTGTGCCAGCCTTCCTTGTGCCTGTGCATCCTCCACAAGCCATTTCACTCATGCTTTCTTCCATCTTCAGAAAGCGTCCTCCCCTCCCCATGCTGCAGTGCTGGCATGGACTGGCTGTAGCACACAGGATGGGTTTGTGGTCTCTGGGACCAATAAATCAGAATAAAGAAATGAGTATAAATGGAATAAGGAGGAGGTCTTGAATCCCTCCCCTCTTCACTGCCCAGAGCCATCGGGTGCTCTCCCTGTAAAAGGGCACAGCAGTTGGGAAGAAGGGGTGGCAGAAAACACAGAGAAACACACCCTGGGCCAAAGAGTGATCAGTAACAGGGCAAGAAACACCAGCTCTGAGAGGAACCAACCGTAACGGCTTTCCTTCCAACTTCCTTTTCCCCTCCATCTGCATCTGCACCTTCACCAGATCAGTTGGGCTGGCAAAAAACTGTCCAATGGCACCCGCAGATACGCCTCCAACCACAGCTTTCCTGCCAAATGGAGAGAAATTGTGCTCCAGAATACACTGAAAATTTTCCCAGGTCGCAGTGCTCAAGCTGAAGAGTTCAGCAGCACAACCCAAGTGGAACAAGTGTAAGTGGTTATTCCACATATTAACAGCCAAAGCAAAGGTAATAACTGTGGTGGCTGCAGGTTGTTAAAGTAGTCAGTAATATTTCTGTCAATTTTCAAAAAGGGTTAAAACTTACCTGGGGGAAAAAAAACCAAAACAAGGTTACATTTTGCTCTTTGCTTAAGGTTTAAAGGCAGGATGGCAAAGTACACAAGTGAAGGATGATGCTCCGTGTATTATAACTGAATGCCCACCTGAAATTCCAAACTGCTTGCTGATATATGCAACTTTTCTTTCTCTCCCACTGCTACTAGATGAGTTGTGTTAATTTTATGGTCTATTTATTTTAGTAAAATCAGAAATTTCAGTATTATCCATAGGTCCCCCTTCCTGTAGCATTGGGCATGACAGGTATTTTGCAGTAGATTTTATCAATCCCATTCTAAAACCAGATACATTTTAGACCTAAGATATGGCTGTAGGTCTCCTACACTAAGGACAATCCCCAAGCAAGCAATAAATATGCATGAATATGCAACATTACCAGAGAGGAAAGCTTTCACCCTCTGCCCTGCCAAGCATGGAGTCACGGAGATGTTCGTAAGTAACCATCCGAACACCAGTGTATACTGTGGAAAACAAAATCAAGAGACAGTTCTTGGGTCTGCATTTCTGGAGGTCACAGTGAGAGAGAGATCAAGACCTTGGTTTATGACACTCCAGAGCTCACCTGGGTCAGCTGGTCACTGCTCTCATGTTTGTGATCTGAATGGGGAAAGTGAGGGGTTTGCCGGGTGTCAGGGGGAGAGCCAGGGTGGGGAAAGTGAGGGGTTTGCCTGGTGTCAGGGGGAGAGCCAGGGTGGGGAAAGTGAGGGGTTTGCTGGGTGTCAGGGGGAGAGCCAGGGTGTTTTAGCATCAAAAAAATCTCTCTGGGTGAGCCACAGGTCTGCCAAGAGGCAGCACAGCTTTGCCTGCACCCTAAGGAGATGGGACTGCATTGCCTCCTTCTGGGCTGATGCCAAGCAAAAAACCTCCACAAGTGCTTTTGAGGTTTGTTGTTGTCACCGTATTTCCAACTAAAGCACAGAAAGCTGTTACTTGTGGCAAGCTGTTACTTGTGTTTCCAAAAAATGCAAATTGTGCTAATGCATTTCTTTTAAGCAATTGTATTTTTCCCTTATGCTTGCAACCTCATAATTTTTCCCATCCTTTTTCCTAATCTGTCCCCACTTCCCTCACATATGAGACATTTATTCTGAGAACTCTGAGTGTCTGGACTTCCTGAACAAGACCTTCATGCAAAGATGACAGAGAACTTCTATTTTTTTTCCCAGAAGCCAGAATAAGGCCATGAAGGACTGGAAAAGGGAAGGAAGAGATGCTATTGATCTGAAATCTCGTATATTTCAAAGTGGGATTGCAGGCTAGACTGAAAACTCCTCACAGATATATTTAAAGTACAAGAAGATATGGCAAGCTCACTCCGAAAGGCTTGGCCACAGGAGGCAAGACCCATCGTGTCCCATCACGAGCAGATATTCACCTATGTGGCGGTAGACGGCCGGTGTGGCTCCTTGCCAGAGCTTCCATACCCCCTCCTCTTGCGCGATTCCAGCCGCCGTGCGCAGCATCCCGCGGTACGGGACCGCCGGCCCGGCCACAGCTTCACCTTGGATCTGCAGCCGGGTTTTCGTGAGATCCAGGGGAAATGTCACTGAGGGCAAAGGGCCGGGAACACACGTGAATACCAGTGCGGCTGCAGGGAGACCTCCCGTGCCGGGAACAGCCTCACCACAGCGCCCTGCCAGAGCCCAAGGGGCTGGGCAGGCACCAGCAAGGAGCAGGGGCTGTACCCAACAGGGTCCAGGAGATCCCTGAAGAAAAGGAGAATTCTCATCCAGGTCTGTTAAAAGTGGCTCTAGGTACAAGTAACTAAATGACATTCCTGTCAAACACACAGTCTTTCTCCCGTATTTAGTTTTGCAGATTTGTTATGCAAATATGTGTACCTTCTGAGGGACTCAGGATTAAAAATCCCATTCCAGTTACTTCCCCTGAATATAGACCAGTCATATCTCTCAACTGATCATGTGATCTTTCCAATTCTGTCCAGCCACTGTCCAGCACAGTGGCAGCACATGTTATGGACAGGAGCAACTCCACAGAGGTCATCATAATGCTGACATACATTCAGGCTCACCTACAAACTTACATACATATCTGTCCTACAAACCACCCTAAAGCATGCTTGCTTTCATTATACAGGCACAGGAATAATGCCCAGCCTGGTGCCCAGTGAAGGAGATCCAAGGTGATCTCAGCTTCCCAGGGCAGCTCCTGAAACAGTATGAATAAATATTTGTGCCCCTCATTTCAGTTCCAGGCCAGGAGTGCCTGGTGATGGACCTTCCCAGCCTGTGGCAGGGAAGGAGCAGGGCTTGTCTTTGTTTCCATACCTCTGAGACACACCAGGATCCTTCCAAAGCAGGACTCAGGTGCCAGGGGAAGGCACTCACTGCAGGTTTATAGTCTATTTGTGAGGGATATCCTCAGCAGGTTTATAGTCTATTTGTGCATTAAATTTGGCATTCATGTTTAAAGAGTAACAAAGACTGAGAAGTTACAAATCCTTAGAGAAATGTGAGTTGCCTGTAAGAGCCTGTAGAAATTATAAAGAACGTGCTGAAAAATATTAAAAATAAGTTACTTGGTCACAAAGCAGTGATACACAGATGCCAGTGGGCTTCTATTCCATATTTCACCAAGCAGTTTTCCAACTCCATTTTTATAAGTATCTCCACTGTGACCAGAAACTTAAGAGTTGATTTTTCTTTGATTAACCTTCATTGACTACGAAAAAGAAATTTCTGAAGGAATAAGGCCTTGCTAGTAACTTAGGCAACAGATCTGCCTGTCTCTTCAGGCTTTCTCTGGAAACCCAGCCAGTGCAAAGCTTAAATTAGTCACAACTGCACTGAGTTAATGACTGCAGCCCTTCAGTCTCCGAGGCAAAGATTTCATCCTGAAAAACCCTCCCTCCAGCCACGGTCAGGCGGCATAAAACACTTAGATTATGGAAAAGCCACGACTAGCACAGTGAAATGCAGATTTGCTGGAGCAGAACACTGAGAAATGAGGCATCCGGGGACTGATGTTCCCCCTACCCCCCCGTAAGTAAATCTGACCCCCCTTCCCTCTCGGAAAACCACGGTGAGTTGTACCTAGTTCTGCCACAGCCGCTGCACAGGCTGACAGAGCGAATTTGCTGGCTCGGGGCCATCTCTCTGGAAGAGGTAAGCTCCTCTCTTCTTCTGCAGGTGACATCTAGCATCTCACATGAACCGAGGGTAACCAGCCACCCTGCCCGGCTGTGTCCGCAGCAGGAGCGGGCCCTAGCGCAGGTCAGCTCGGGGTGGTTTAGGAGACAAGCTGCGGAAGGTCATGTTTCTCCAGCGCCAGCACCGGGAATTGCAGCAGCCCGAGTGGCTCTGCAGAGCTGCAAGGTCCTCCTGCAGTGACAGAAGAGACTCCGGGGCAACAGGCTCCTGGGAAATGTAGTCTGTCACCAAGGCTGCTCTATGCCTGGAAACCGAGGCTGCAGGTACAGACACACGCACGGATTTGTCCATTATCGACATTAAAAAGAGTAATCATTAATGAGAGCGCAAGATTACACGAGGGTTCTGTTTGCTTTGAGGGGTGCTGTCGTTGGCAGCAGTGCCTGGGGAGCCCCAAACTCCGTTCCCGTGTCAAGCAGCTGCATCCGGGAGGGATTAATTGATCCAGATCTGCTTTAGTAAGAGCTTCATTAGCAACAGCTACGTGCCGAGCTGGGGCTGCGGATTAGGCACGCAGCACTGCAGTTTGAATCAGGATCCCAGCAAGCCTGGGATGGGAGAAATTGATCACTTCTCATAGCTCTTGAGTGAAAAGTTTAAAGCTTTTCCTGGCTGGGTGCTGAAGTCCTGTTATGCGCCAGTTCTAATTTCTCTTAAATTATTGTAGAGCTTTTCATTTATCATTAAGGCTCAGCTGAATCCCTAAGCTAATCATTAGCCATTAGTCAGTAATCCTCATGCTGATTTGAGAATTTTTTTGGTCACAGAAACTTATCCCAGAACACCTCCCCACACCTCTGACTGCCTAAAGCTTTGGTGTGTGGTCCCTGCCAAAAGAATTCAGACAAATTAAGGGAGCATTGCAGGTGAAATATTCAGTTGAAGTTGGATGAATCTACCTCATTGGTCACCAGTAATTGGTATTAAATTGGATCCTTCTTGGGGTTAAAATTCATTAGAATTCATGCAGGGATAAAACAAACTCCTGACAAAGCTGTAGTTAAAAATGGGGACAGGGGATATTGCAATCTAATGCAAATGTGCCTGGCTGCATGGAAGGTATGAGTGGTTCAGAGCCTGTTTCTGGACAGTTCATGCCATCTGCTGTGGTACTTCGTGCCTCCCTCCACAGCTGTTCTGTGGGCTTGGGTCAGTTTGTGCCACACTCTATCAGCCTGTGTACCACCGACTGTGATGTGGGGTAGAGAGGACCTCTAGAGTTCACCTGCAGTCATCCTGCAGTCCTCTGTCACAGCAGGGAGAGCTTTGGAGTTACAGCAGGTTGCCCAAGGTCTTGTTTGGTCCCCTGAAAACCTCCCAGGATGAGGGTTTCACAACCTTCCTTTAGCTCTACACCTCTGGGTCATTCTGTTTTCTCTATGACCATGCTGTAGGGAGTAGAAAACTACAAAAATCCCTCCTTAAAGTTAACCTCATAGCATTGCAGCATCCTGTGGAAGGAGCAGCTCTCCATGGTCATTTCTAGCCTGAAGAAATAGATTATTTTTAAAACCAGATGTTTGGGGGATGGCTGTGAAGAGGAATATTCTCTTCCCACAGGACCTTTGAAATGAGCCTGACTAGAGGTGGATGCTTGCATGGACAGCTCTGTGATGTGTGGGGGCCAGAAGAGAAGGGCCAGTACTCATGGAGATCATCTAACACCTGGAGTTCCTATATCCCCAAAATCCTGAGAAGTCAGCACCAGCAGAGAGGACCTTTCCTATTCATTTATTCAATTCTCAGTGAGATGGAGTTTTTTGGTTTCTGGCCCAAGCCAGTTTGACCAAAGGCTGCATATAGAGGGAGAGAGTGTGGACTTCAGATGGGGTGGAAGCCCAGCAGCAGGGTCTTGGCCAGGTGTGTGCTGCTGGAGTAAGGCAGCCAGACTGCCCAGGGCCCCCACCCGTGCCTCTGTGTTAGTTCACTTTAAAAACCATTAAGCATTAACCACTGCCCAGCCTGACGAAAGCTTGGCAGCAACTGTTACACATTCCTACTGGCTGTGTCCTCCTCACAACAGTGCCTTGCATCTCATGTCCTTCACCAAATGATGCCCTAAAAGTACAACCTAAACAAAACAAACAAAAAAGGCCAAAACAAACACAAAAGCCTTTAAAGAATGTCTTCACAGAAGCTTGAGGAATTGTCTGACCTGTATACATAGATCACTTTAAACTCACTACTCAGTCAGTTAATGAAAATATACATATACCATGCATATAATGAAAATATGCATTTTCTCCAATATTACAAGGCCTTTAGCTCTCTTATCACTTTACACCTTTATAAGAAGAGAAATAATTTAATGGGTAAAATAAAACCAGGAAATAAACATATAAAGAACTGTGATAGCTAAACACAAAAGTGTAGAAATATCACAGTTAACAGTGATTTATCTGTTTGTTCCAGACAGTCTGCAAAATGGAGATCAAGACCTTGTTACAGCTGACGTGTGTGAGCTTGTTCTTCTGCACCTACAACCAACATGTAACATCCCAAGGTATTTCAAAATGACTGTTTAATGAAGGACATACACCTAATTTTCACAGCTCTTAACCTCCTACTATCAGGTATATTTCTGCTGTGTTACTTTTACTGTACTGCCTGTCTGCACAGGTACAAAGATTCCTGTTTGTGCACCCCTTCCTGTATAGGAAGTGAGTTAAGCTGTATTTGTGTCTGTATTTGTTTATGCCCACTGCCTCTTGCCCTTTCACTGGGCACCCTGAGAAGAGCCTGGCTCCATCCTCTTTGCACCCTCCCTTCAGGTGTTCATACACACTGAGAAGATCCCCCTGAGCCTTCTCTTCTCCAGACTGAGCTGTCCCAGCTGCCTCAGCCTCTCCTCAAATGACAGATGCTCCAGCCCTTTTTGGCACTTCACTCTTGGCAGAGGATCACCTCCTTTAATCTGCTGGCAGCACTTTCCCTGATGCAGCCCAGAGCACTCAAGGTCCATTTCTGACTTGTGTTCAACCTGGTGTCCACCAGGACCCCAGATCTGCAGAGTTCCCTCCCATCCACCCAGGTGCCCCCCTCCGTCAGCCTGTACTGGTGCATGGTGTTGTTCGTTGCCAGTGGCAAAACTTGGCATTTCCCTTTGCTGAACTCTTCATTAAGTCCTTTTTTTTTTTTTTCTCTCTCCCCAGGAAAAGCTGCACCAGGGGACCCTTGGGGTCCCTTCTGAGCCATCATTCTCTGATTTTGAGATAAGTCCCTCTCTGCCCATTTTCCAGCCTGCTGAGGTCCCCCTGAGTGATAGCGCATTCATCTGGTCTGTCAGCCCCTCCTCCTGGCTTTCTGTTCTCTTAAAACCTGCTGAGGGTGTGTGGGGGTAGATGCTGACAGCACTTCCTAGGGGTTTTTTATACTTAATGTATGCTGTAAGTAATTTTGCTCTGCCACTTTCACACATGCAAAGAAACTAATCTGACCTCTCTGAAACCTTGTGTTCTGACATGGCACAGATATAATAGAGGTGGCCAGCAGATTTTGATCTGTCAGTTCAACCTCAGAAGTGTTTCTCTGCTCCTCAGACACTGGACACACATCCAGCCTTTAATGAGGTAACTCAGACAGGCGAGAGATCCCTTTCTTAAGGTTTCTGCTTAAGGTGATGCCTGCAGAAGTTTCTTGCCCTCTCTGACTTGCTGAAAGCTAAATGTCTGCAAATCACAGGCTCTCTGCTTTCTAATCTCAATACTGCATATTTTTTTAAATTGAAGAAGGCTCTGCACTGCTTTGCCAGTGTCCCTGGTTGTGTCCCTGGCTGCACGGGTGGCCTTCCAGCAACCACCACAAAGTCCAAGGCTTTGCCACAGCAACATCTAGGTTTTGCAAGCAGCAGAGTTGGTCCTCATCCCAGAACGGATCAGAACTGGCTCTGCCTTTAACAGAACAAGGGCTTGTGCCCTGTGCTGCTCAGGGCTTTCACGCTGTCCCCGTGGCAGCGCTCGGCTGGCAGGGCCGGTCCGAGACGAGAACTCGGAGCGCGGCCAGCGCGGCCATGCCGGGGCAGGCGGAGCAGCGCCCGGGGCCGGGCCGGGCGGCCGAGAGGCAAAATGGATCTCGCTCTGCTCTTGGCAGCACTCCTGGGACTCCTCATTGTCAAGGCTCTTTTGTTTCAGCTGAGAAACCCGAGCTCCCCTCCTTGCATCAGGAGCTGGATCCCTTGGTTTGGAGCTGCGTTTCAGTTCGGGAAAGCTCCTCTGGAGTTTATAGAGCGAGCCAGGAACGAGGTAATGCGTGTGCTAGCCTGCCTGCTCGTGGGTGCGTGCTCAGGGTGGCTGCCTGCAAGGGGAAAGGCAAGCAGAAACTTCTGCGTTCAGTTTTGCCCTTTCCTGTCACGTTTTATAACGTCAGGAGCATTTAAATGGTGAAGAATCGGCATAGTGCCACCAGCACTGGTGAGTTGTGGATCTGATCCAGGCACGATCTCTGTGCTGTGATCATCCTGTTTGGACCTCTGCCGTTTTGCTTTTTGCAGTCTGGCTGTGTGTTAATCTTGGTTTCAGATAATGTGGAAAGCTCTATGCCAAGTGCCGGACCAGGAAACTACTTATTTGCATGCCTAAAGTTAGGCGAGATTTTTGAACACCAGCTGGTGTCTCTCAGCATTCAAGCAACACAGATGTGCTTGGCAGATAAAATTTTCTGTCCTAAAAATCTTAACTAAACATAGGGGTCAGGATTTACCCCTTGGACTTGAATTTTTCTGTGTCTGTCAGATAGAAAGAGATCAAATTCTTAATTTCTAGATATTTAATAATAACTGACATAAACCCGTTTCCCACTTACATTCAGGGATTATATCACCTGCTACTATAGTGTCATCAGCCTTGAGTGTTCCATGCTGAAGGATCACACAGCCCCACTACTTGCAAAAACTAGCGAAAAATGAAACCACTGTTACATCCTGAAAAAAAAAAAACAAACTACATCAATAAATAGTGGATGTTTAAAATTTACTTTTTTTCATTTTGAACTGCTAGATTTCATATTTGTATTTCTTTTTGAATTGTTATAAACTCATGATGTTAAAGCAGAGGATTAAATCTGATCTTTGAGAACAACAAGAGCTGTCAATCTTGTATTAAAGCACATTGGGTGCATCATGGGGTAAGCTCAGAGGTATGATCTGGAGTTTCTTGGCTTCTCTGTGCTTGACAGGCCAGTTTAAATTTTATATTACTGTGTCTTTCCTGTAGCTTTCATCTGTGCAAATGCACACTCTTTGGTTCTGGATTAATTAATTTTGGTGTTCATTTGCCTGGAGACCCTCTAGGCTCCAGGCTGATGCTGTGGCAGCTGCTGACACATCTGCACACTCCAGGGACACCTGAAGGACTTTATAAACCTCTGGTTTTGTTGGACAGAAACTAGAACAAGAAACATTTTCAATGTCTGAAAACTCAAAACAAGAAGGAAGAGAAGGCTTTCTTACATCTTTCCCTTTACTGTGTGTTTGCTGGTAGGGCCTTTCCTTTGGATTTTAGTCCAGCAGCTCCTTCTGACCTCTCCCTGTGGCCCCCTTGGGCCAAGGGGGATGTCTCCATCCATCCCTCCCAGGTTGGCCACCTGCCTGCAGCACCATCACCTGACAGTCTCCCTGCCTCTGAGGAAGGCCACTTGTTTGTTGTCCCCTTCCTCTCCTTAAACCCTTCTCAGGCACTGAAGGTCTCCCTCCCTTCCCACCTCCCGCACTGGCACGCTGTCCTGAGGCCAGGAAAAATAAGTCTTTTCCTGCTTGCTCCCTTTTAAAAGAGTAGGCACTGTTGGAGAGCACAGCCAAACCAAACAGGTGCTGCTGCCAGAGGGGTCATTAACAGGCACTACAGGGCTTGCAAAATACATCTGCAACAATTCCAGGCTCCTTGATACTGCCAGAATAAGGTTGTGTCCTTAGTATGAGTGAGCTGGCCTCGTAAAAGATGTTCCAGAAAAAGGCTTTAGGCAGTGTGAAACCTCCTCATCGCTGCAAGGTCATTATCTTCAGGGGAGACTCTTGCAATTCCTCCTCTGGATTTTAATCCTGCAGACTGTCAAAGTGACACTCATGTCTTTCTTAATTCCCTTCTTAACTCCTTTCTTCCTTAATTCCTTTTGTGTCTGTCCTTCACTGTTTTTTCTCTCAAGTCCTGGGTAACACAGTAAAGTTCCACTGCTTCCAGCCTGCCCTTTGCTTGGAGTTTGCTGCTTCTATTTTCCTCCCACGGAAGAACACGTGGGCTGGGAGAATTGTCTCCTTTCCCCCTTGTGTCATCACTGGGACTAAGAAAAGAAAGTTCCCCTGCTCTAATAAAATATTTAATCTCTTGTCTAATAAAAGATACCACCTCTTCCTCCTCAAGCTGCCTGGTGAGACAAATTTTGTAGCAGTCTGGAATGGACAGGAAATAACCAGAACCACCATACCCCATAAAATACAGGGCGATCTGCTTAATGAGGGGTTCAAAAGGTGGCTCCCCAGTTTGCCTGGCAAACATGGTACGAGTTAGTAAGGAATTTCAAATTCTTGTCATCAGTTTGCTAATTAAGCAAACGGGAAAAGTTCAGTTAAACCCAGGAGATTGTTCTGCACTGTTGTAGGGACCTGTGGGATCCATACATCCCTCTCAGAGACAGTGCTGAATTGGGACAAGGTGCTGTGTCCCAGGACTGTTGGCCGCTCTGTGTGGCTGGATGAGGGATGCCTCATTGGGTTACTCTGCAAGGGACGCATGGAGGGGAGCAGGCTGGAGAAGGCTTCTGGTGGAGCATTTCCATACTCAGTGTCCACAGCTGAGTCACTGAAGGTCTGTGACTGGTCCCAGGTGTAGAAGACCAAAATGCTGCAGTCCCTGAGCTAGAGAGAGGACATGGAACTGACCCTGTGTGTGTGCACACCCAAGGGAGAGAGAAGAAATCCACCCAGTGCTCCCAGCTCCCAGCAGAGCTCTTGGTGCAATGCAGCTGTCTCAGCTGAGAGTGGTTGCCCCCTGTCAGTGCCCCTGGGGAATATGACTATTTCCCTGATTTCCTTTGGGATTTTGGAGAACATAATCCTGAAGTTTTTATTTCTCTGGAGTGTTACTTTCTTTAGGCTTGAATCTGTCTCTTACTGTGGCACTGACGTGTTTCCCAATTTTGGAAAAAAAATTAGCTTTCATGAGTGAAAGCAATAAATCCTAAAAGGATTTTCTTTTCTTTCTATATCTCTCTATGTTGTGGAGTGTCCTTAGAAGCTGTTTCAGGGCAGTACCGTGGGTGCAGTGCTGGCAGCAGAGCCTGCACTCCATTGGTACCTTCCCATAACACAAGTGCAGAGCTGCCCCACAGCTCATTCCAGGAGCTGATTTTATTGCAGTGTAACATCAATGCAATTACACATTTTGACAGATGAGCAGTCTGGTTGTTCAGGTGTCTGTCTGGGACAGCAGCCAGTAGGTGATGTTCTGTAAGAGGGTGTAAGGAGCACACCCAGGTGGGAGAGTATGTAGCCTCCTGCTTTTTCTTCCCAGCTCCTGGTTTAGGGTTTTGCTAGGCTGGAATTTGCGCCTATATGATTTGACCTAATCTCTTTGTTACCCTATGTATAAATTTGGCTTCACAGCAATGCACAGCAGTGAATCCTTAATTTAATCATGACTCATATAAATAAAGTATTCTGTCTGGTTTTAAACCGTCTAACTCCTAATCTCAAGCCCATTAGCTTTCTTATTATGAGGAACTGAGAATAATGATTATCTTTTCCTCTTTTCCTGGGATCTAAGTTCACTTAATCTCCTTTTATTGAAATATTCATGCATGTTGTGCATCCCTTTGACTTTGACTAGCACAGAATGTCCTGCTGAGATGGAATGGGCAGAAACACAAATTAAAGATGTAGGCACAGGATGGGTTTAGATGTTTCTTGTCCTTTTTCCTCTCCTTTCCTAGCAAGATAAGAGCTCCAGATTAATTATCATGGAATGGTTTGGGTTGGAAGGAGCCTTAAAGATCATCTCATTCCAACCCCTCTGCCACAACGGACACTTTCCACTATCCTAGGGTGCTCAGAGCCCCATCCAACCTGCTCTTGAACAATTCCAGAGATGGGGCATCCATAACTTCTCTGTGCAACCTGTGCCAGGGCCTCACCATCCTCACAATAGAGAATTTCTCCCAAATATCCAGTGCAAACCTACTTGCTTACAGTTTGAAGCCATTTATTAGCACTTGCATAATAGATTTTGGAGTAATTTCAGAGTATCATTATTCTAAGCCTTCTTCTGTGACATTTCTAGGTCTTCTCATTTTTTTAGACTCTCAAATGACTCCAGATCATGAGTAAACTTTTACTTCTTCCAAAGAATGAATTAGAAAATACTTCTAACACCACACAACCTTATGTCTCCCTAAAAACTGTACTGGGCTCTTTTGCAGTACATCCTATTTATCCACTACTAATTTCAGTCTTTAATAACACTTACTGTAATTTTTTGAGTACCAAAATGACTCTGAGGCTTCCCAGGTCCTTCTGGCACTATGTTTGCCTGTCCATCCTCCTGTTGCCGAGGATGATTTAACAGATCACAATAGGGAGTTCTGCAACATCTTATTTTAATTCCTTGAGAGTTCTGAATTGAAATATTTATCACTGTTTTACCTAGAACTTGTTTAAGTCCATTCTGCTCAATACTTCCTCCAAAACAAGGTCTCACTCCATCACTCTCAGTGAAAGGCTCCAAGGTGGGACTTGTCCTACCCTGATGTAATCCCTAACTCAGGTTCCTTCCCCACTTGGTTTCCTTACACCTTGAGTGTTTATCAGGCTCAGCAGCACACTGGGAGGCTTCCTGCATCTGGCATGCTTGGAAAAGTCTCTGTTGATGGGGAGGCAGATTGCCTTTATTAGTTTGATTCTCAAACCTTTCTTAGTAGTTTAATTTTGCTTTGCATTTATCAAATGTCATATCTATTTGGACACAAAATTCTGCTTTCTGAAAGATTTGTTTGAATATCTGCCATAACAGTGTTCCTCTGTGAGACTGACTTATTCTGGAGAAGGTCATCTATGGAGCTTTCTTTCTTCAGTTTTGTTAAATACTGGTCTAGTTTTAATGATTCTAAATAGATTGCAGGAAGCTGGATGA
This sequence comes from Geospiza fortis, assembly GCF_000277835.1. Lineage (NCBI taxonomy): Eukaryota > Metazoa > Chordata > Aves > Passeriformes > Thraupidae > Geospiza > Geospiza fortis. The sequence goes on along the minus strand of NW_005054659.1, from coordinate 206,733 downwards.
GATTCAAACCCAGATTGTTGTGTGGGTGTTTGCAGGTTACCAGGATGGTCGCTGGATGGGTAGTTGGTGCTGTCAGTGGAGTCCCAGGGCAGCTCAGCTCCCTCCAAAACCAGGAGTGCAGGAGATGGTCTGTTGAGTTGGTGTTTGGGATCCCCTGACTGCACAGACTTGATTTCTGTTGTCTATTATGGGAACTCAGACATCTTGCTCACATGTAATCACCTAAAATAAAGTGTTCCAATCTTTAATTGAGTGTGACCTTAATTGAATAAATGTTATTGCAGGCTGCTATTAGTTCAAATTTAATTTTATTTTAAAATTAGTTTAAATACATTTTAATGTTAATTTAAAATTTTAAACATCAATTTTTAAGCATGGTACAAATTCACTGATTTTTATCCAGACTGATGATGAGGACATGGACATCAAAAAGCAATCTTAGAAATTTAGCTATTATAGAGTCATGGAATCACAGATTGGTCTGTGTTGGAAGGGACCTTAAAGCTCATCTTGTTCCACCTCCTGCCATGGGCAGGGACAAATTCCAGTGGACAGGTGCTCAAAGCCTCGTCCAGCCTGGCCTTGAACACTTGTTATTAAAACAATATTTTATTTATTATCACCCAGAGAGTTAGAACTGTCATTCTTTCTTTAATAATTTGTAGTTGAAGGACACAATCAAAATTCAACTGATGCCAGGAGGAATCTTCTTCTTGGCTTCAAAGAGCTTTTGATGAAGCAGGATTTCCACTACAGACACCAACAGCAAAAGAAATGGTTTAAGTCAATGGCATAAACAATGTGAGCAAGGTAGAATGATCTTTTTATGCCTACATCTGACAGACAGAAGATATTACACATTTGTTTTCTAGTTTGGAGTATTTACAAATATCAGTGATCATTTTGACAATGTAGGAACTCAGAATTGAATTCCTATTGCTGGAAGTTTCAAGAAGGGTCTAGGATGTTAGATTAAGGGAAGATGAAATAATGATTTATGGCATCAAAAACCTTTCCTGAATGTCAGTCAATCTGTTCTGCTCAAAGGTTGTTCACTGTTTTGATATTAATCTCTACAAGAAAGAAATCATTGGTATTAGGAGACAGGGCAGGGGGAAAGGAAAGGAAAGGAAAGGAAAGGAAAGGAAAGGAAAGGAAAGGAAAGGAAAGGAAAGGAAAGGAAAGGAAAGGAAAGGAAAGGAAAGGAAAGGAAAGGGGAAAGGGAAGGAAAAAGGAAAGGAAAGGAACCTGAAATAATAAAAATATGCAGGAGGGTGGACTCTTTTCCTAAAACAGTGTAGACTGAAATTGTAGGATTATGGATTTTTACAGTATTGGTACTTTGCTGTAGCAGCCAAAGTATGCAGAAGATAACCCATACCTTGAGTTCTCTAAATCCACATAGGTTGTATTGCTTGAGCTGCAAAGTAATTCAAATATAAAGTGTTAATTTAAGAGAAGAAATGTCTTTACTCTGCAAGAGGTCAGGCACTTACCACATTCCCTTCTGGTCATAAGTCTGCAAATTTTGGTCTGATTCATGTTCATCCTGTGCAGTTCTGACCCAAGGTGAGCAGAGGGCAGGAATGACCAGGTCCTCCCTCCTGACCTCTCAGCAGCACTGAAGTTGTGCTGGGGCTCCTGCAAAATGTCTTAACAATGTACTGACAGGAAATCTTTGTTTGTTCCAGCATGGACCTGTGTTCACAATATTTGCTCTGGGAAAACGGTTCACTTTTGTTACTGAGGAAGAAGGAACTGAAGTATTTTTTAAATCTGAAGACTTAAATTTTGAACAGGCAGTACAGCAAGCTGTCAAGAATGCAGGTAACTGAGACCTGTCTCTTTTTAAAAGGAAACCAAATCTAGTTACCCAGGAACATTAAATCCCAACCAAAAGCCTGTTGGCTTTTTGATTATGCCTTAAATGCTTATTTTAATCCATGACTGTGATGTGAAATGGTGAAATTCAGTTTCTCCACAACAACCCAGTACTGTAAACCAGCTGAGGGATTTGGATTCAGTCTCAAGGAATCAGAAGTTTCTGATCCAGGGAATGTTATTATTTTCACCATCCAGCAACCCCAGTTTGAGATCAGGTCCTTTGCTGTGGCTGGACACCCCACATACATGTACCTTGTTAAGAGCAATCATAGGTAATCCTATCACTTCACTGGAAAATCAGCTTGCAGCAATACAACAGTAGTACAACAGCCATTAGAAGAGGATGAGGTGTTTATGAGGATGTGCTTCTATAGCATGGAGACACAAACTGGGGATTTTTCACTTCATTCAGTTTTGTGGCATGCCTGCACATCTCTGTACATCCCACTGGGGGGAAATCTCTGGATTGTTGGTTCTGGCACTGAAGCTTCATGAGGCAGGAAGATGTTACATAGGCTGGGAGAAGCAGAGTCATTACCAAAATCTTTACATCAGCCAGGAGGGCTGCGGGATGGATGGATGGATGGATGGATGGATGGATGGATGGATGGATGGATGGATGGATGGATGGATGCCACATTCCAGGGGGAAACTGAGGCACAAAACCCCCTTCATCCTGGGATCCCTCAAATTCCTGCTCTTTACTGCAGCATTCCAGGGGAAACTGAGGCACAGACCCCCAACATCTTGGCATCCCTGAAATTCCTGCTCCAAATTCCCATCCTGAATTCTCCCTCCTTCCTGGAGCTGCCACATTCCTAGGGAAACTGAAGCACAACTCCCCCTCCAACCCTGGACCCCCCAAAATCTCACTTCTTCCTGTGGCA
>NW_005054659.1:175108-203824 GCF_000277835.1 Geospiza fortis | reverse complement strand
AGGAATGCTGGAGCTGGGAAATCTGCTCCTGGCACTGATCCCGGGACACGCTGCCAACAGAGCAAACACCCCTGGGGTCATCAGCTCCCAGACGTCTGCTCTGTCACCCACGGGTGCCCAGAGGGACCCTGCTGCTCCTGGTCAAGGGAGCCAATCCTGGGATCCCCCAAATTCCTGCACCAAATTCCCGCTCCTTCCTGGGGCTGCCGCGCTCCTCGGGGAAACTGAGGCACAGCCTGTGGTTTTTTTTAATAATTAAATTGCAATTTATTTTATTTGCCTCCAGCCAACAGCTTGGGGGCTGTGCACTGCAGTCCCTCCATGAATCCCAGCCCAGCAATGCCTTTTTCCTCCGGTGCACAGCCGTCCTCCATCACAACTCCCTTCACACCATGGCTGTCACCATGTCACCATGTCTTTACATGGTTACAAGGAAGCTTCCTGCGAATTTTACTTTAGGAAAATGAGGGTTAAGGCATTTAAATTAGAAGTTAACTGTAAAAATGTTCACTCTGTCTTTCAGTGAAAAATCTACTTTCCAAAACGTTTCTGTTTCATTTTGTATTTAGTCTCTGTTCCTGCAGAAGCATTTTATGGGAACCATGGTAACCTCTACAGCATGATGAAGGGGAAGATGAGTCCCAGTAACCTGCACATGTTCTCAGGTACTTTGTGTAAGGAGCTCCATGAGCACATGGCTCACCTGGGCACGGAGGGCACAGGCAACCTCAATGACCTGGTAAGGTAAGGGAGTTTTGCAGCACATCTCTAACTCAGGGCTGTCCTACATGGAAGGGAAATATTTCTGTAAAGAAGCTGGAGCTCAAAAGTCTTACAAAAGTTTTGTCAGGATGCTCATCACACCCTCATGCTTTCAGGTGGTTCACAGAGTGGACAGAGTTTCATGTAAAGGTGGTTCTCCCAGTTAGAAAAAGCATCTGAACTGCCTGTGTGGAAGAAAAAAGAAAACACAGCATGTTCCAACAAACCCTGTTTCCCAAAAGATGGGATGAAAGCTTCGTTATTTATAAAGAACTTAGAAAAAATGCTTAATCTTCTGCAGGTTGAGAAATTTCCATGTTTGAGCCAAGCTTAACTAAGCCCTTCTGCAACTGACTTGGCTGCCAGAACTTCACGTTAAAAAAAAAATTTGTTTCATGTGACAGCAACAAAGCTTTTAACTCTTTCTTCTTCCTGATTATCTGGGACAACACCTGTATCTTGTCTGTCCATCTGTACTACAAGTTGAATATTCATGGAATCATAGAATGTTTTGGGTTGGAAGTAACCTTAAAGATCCTCTTATGCCATCCCCTGCCATGGGCACCTTCCACTAGAGCAGGTCACTCAGAGCCCCATCCAGCCTGCCTTGAAGACTCCCAGGGATGGGGACAGATGCTGCCTTTGGTTTGGACCTGTTTCTAACACCTCACATTCACATTGTCTTTTGCTGCCTTTTCCTGCATTATACAGTAAGATACAGCTGTTAGTGCAGTTAAATCACTTGGCACCTCTCACTCCAGTTACTGCAATTTGGATTAACTGAGGAAAAATGTGGAAGAGAGGGGCTTTGAAATCTTGTAGGGGGTGAATGGTTCTGTTTTGATAAACAAGGCAAAGTAAAAGTGTTGGAATGCAGCATTCTGAATAATTGTTACTTAGCTGTCTCAAAATGAAATCCATAGAGCCACCAGATGGCCCCCTCTTCCTAATTATCAGAAAATCAGAAAAGTGAGCACTGTTCCCTGAAATACCCATTTAGCAGCATCTGGGACACAGCAAAGGCTGCACAAAAGTTTCCTGGAGTACAGGAGAAGGGTCTGAGGAAGGAGCTCAGGGTTTGCAGGATAATAGAGGAGAAAGCAAGAAAGAGATGAAAAGAAAACAAAAAAGCATTATCTGCCCAGGAAAGCTGCAGCCAGAGGAAGGATGTTTCAGGATGTTTGGTCCAGAGGGGTTTGTGCAGTGCCCAGAAGGTTCATGTGGGTCAAACTGGAATGAGAGGGGTGGTTAATGGAGAGAAGGGGACCTCGGTGGCCAGAGCCTTTCTGCTCCTACTCGAGTGACCAAACCCTAGCTGGTGAAGTTCAGCCATGTGTAGAGAACCAGCCTGAGGTCTGTGTATCTCCTGCCTCTGTTTAAAATCTGAAATAAGTGTGGGGCTGAGGTGTAAGCCTTGTGCCAGCCTTTCCATAATGGTGTGACCCTTGAGTCCCACAGCTTCCAGGGCGGGCAATCCAACGTGCTGCATCCTGCTCTAAAACTGCTGCAGCAGCTTCCCTGTGGCCCCTAAGTCTTGGGCATCTTGTCCTTGCAGGCATGTCATGTATCCAGCAGTGGTGAACACCCTGTTTGGGAAGGGCATCTGCCCAACCAGTCCGAGTGAAATCAAGGAGTTTGAAGAGCATTTTCAGAAGTATGATGAGGACTTTGAATATGCTTCTCAGATGCCCGAGTGCTTCCTGAGGTAAAGGGGCAGAGATGATGATTGTGGTGTACCCACTACAGACATTTATCTTGTTGCAGCGTCGACCATGGGAGACATTTCCTCTGGAAGATGATGCCCAGTTTTTATTGATGGTGTGCCCTCAGGTGAATCAGGCTTTTAGCTGAATGCTTCAAAAAAGTTCTGACCTTATCTTTTGCATTTTCTTGGTATAAAGCAGAAATAACCTGGTTTAGGTGAGCAGAGCCCGGCTTGGACCTGACAGGGAGGAGCAGAATAGGATAAAGAGCAAAGGCCTGAGCCTAAATGTGAGTCCCAAGCTCAGGGGGCCTCCAATGAGGTGTCTCTCTGCTCTTTTCCACACCTCAGCTGTTTTCCCAATACCAATCCCAGGTTACATGTCTGCACTGTCACAGAACTGACCTTGGGTAGAAACACCTAAACCCTGAGGAGGAGCTTCCAGACACTGTCAGTGCTCTCAGGGCCATCATTGCACCTTTAGCACCTTAGAATACCTTCAGAAAGAATTGAGGATGCTCTAAAATATGGCCTTGATTTTCTTCAAGAGGATCATTCTTTAAAAGATTGGCTTATGCAGTCTGTCCAAATCAACAATGAAAACCTGTAATAAAAAGGTACGAAAGTGTAGGAGTATTGCAGTCCCAGGTCCTGGCTGCAAGAGGAGGTCTGGCCAAGGTGAAGTGCTGTTCCTCATGCCAGTCATCACTTCTGTCAGTCAGACTGACGCTTGGCTGTTCATCAGCTGACTGCTGCCCAGGGGCTTCTGGAAAACAACCCAAGGAGGGCTTCTCATGGAAAAGGAAATGTTGGTTTGTGCTGCCTCAGTTAAGTGCTCCTTGTTTGTTGCTTTTCTTTACAGGAACTGGTCTAAATCCAAAAAATGGCTTCTAAAATTATTTGAGAAAGTAGTGTTGGATGCTGAAAGGACCAACCCTTCAGAGACTGCATCCAAGGTAAACATCCGAGGCTAGGAAATAAGATGACTTTGTTGTATATTCTGACTGAAGCAATGGAAGGCAGGAATTACTTCAGTTCTGGAAGAAATAAGTCAAATATGTCAGCTTTTATAGCTATACCCAAATGTTCCAGTATTGCTGTCACCTGCAGTAGGACAGACCCATAACTTTGACTCTTTTTCCTCTATTTAGTTCATTTCAAGCAATTCTGAGAATTAACATCTTCCCCTGGGGAATTTTAAGGCAAGGGGTCAGAGCTATGACCCATCCCCAGCCTGCAGTACCACGCTGCAGTGAGCTGTTGAAAGACGTGAGAGAAAGACCCTTCAGTTGTTCCATTGAGGGCACCGTGCTGTGAAACTTCAAAACCTTACATGTGCTATTTATAAATCCTGGTGTAGAGTGAGCAGATCCTTCAACAGCCAGACTGGTAGAAAATAGCAGATTACTGGCTTGGGAGCCAAGTACCCTAAATATTGATTGTGTCAAAGCTGAGATAAGTTGTTCCCCTGGTTATTCTCCTGAGCTCTGGCAGGAATTCTGCCGATAGGGCTGACAAATGTGATGGCAGACTGGCCTGGGAATTTTGATCTACCAAATGGTTGTAGGACAGATCATTAAACAAAACAGGTTTTATTTAGACTTCAAAAGCTTTGCATACTGCAATTTATTTAATAAAATAAACCAGATCAGCAGAAAGAAAGAGAAGGCTGGAGAGGAGCTGGTGGTAGGTAAAGAAGGTGCAGGAAGTGGACAGCACAAACTTGATGTCTTAGGTTGGATGGGAATTTGGAAAAAATCAGCCATTTTTTATTCAAGGTCAGCCTTTTCTCCTCTGAAAAGTAGGCAAGGAAGCTTTGCCTCAAGTGCATGGTTGCCCTGTATTTAAGGAAATACTGTAAACAAAAGCTGATCCTAGAACATTACACAGTTGCTATAGTTCCAAATATCAGCCCATTGAAGTCACTGCTTAGGTCACCAACAAGCTGCCTGAAACTAGGGAGCTTGCTGATGTGTCAGACCATCTCTTTATAAGAAGCACCTTCTAGGCATGATCAGAGAGAACATTTTCTTCATTTCCATTTGTTCCACTGGCTAATTCCCATTTTGAGGTTCTTTAAAGCAGAGGTGTAGAGAAGGGATTAGAATAGAGTTTGTTTTTTCCTTTCTTTCACATACAAGCAACAATGGGGAGTGAGGGAACTCAATTCTCTGAAACTTTAAGGAAATGGAAAGCAGTGAAAGTATTCAGGAGGAATTCATGTGGTGCACTGAGTTCTCCTTGCCCTCTGCCTATGTGAGTCTCACTTTCTTTTAATAGCTGTCATCTCTACATTGTGCTTTCCAAAAAAGCCATGACTAACATTACTTCTCTTTGAGAAGCTAGTCCTTGAGCTCTACTAAGCCATGCCCCAAACTACATTTTAATATATTCTTGGAAATACAGATTATTTTATTTTATTTTTAACAGACACTTCTACAACATCTCCTGGATAACTTGCAGGGAAAACATCTAGCTCCCAACTATGGTCTCCTGATGCTCTGGGCTGCCCAAGCAAATGCTGTGCCTGTAAGTACATCAGCTGCAGAAACACCTTCTCTCTCTCCTGCTCCAAAGCCTGGATGTGGGGAGAAAAGGCTTTGAAGCAGAGGTCACACACACTCCATGGATTCCAAAGAAGGGATTATCACGCCCACATGCATCACTACAAATATACCCAGGCTGCAATGTCACAGAAGCAATGACAAGAAAAGCTCTTCTTGTATTTTTCCGAAATTATGTTGTCCCCTGTCATAACATTTCAGGAACATAAGCCTCACAGCTATTAAGATCACAGTCCTAAGCTGTGAAGAGCGTTTAACTGTTTTGAAGCACTGTGGCTGTATTATAGAAAAGACTATTTCAGATACCCTGGTGTTACCAATTGTAAAGAATATCAAAAGCATAATATAGAGTAACTTCATCTGTGTGTAAACCCTCAAGTGATGTTTTTCTCTTTCATTTTTGGGAGATCTGTACAAATGCCAGTGGAAGAAAAGCAATAGTTTGATTCTAGAGCTGTTAAGTTTTGTCTGTGTTAGAAAAGGATTTGCTGGATTAATGATACTGATATAAGTATGCTAACAAGCCCAATATATCTAAGACAGCTTAGGCTGACCAAAGACATTTACAGGAATTTCTCAGATGAAAAATCCATAGCAGCAAAAACATCCTTTATTTACCATGACTACTAAGCTCTTTCCAGCACAGTTATGTCCATTACAGATGTGATTTAGAAAAACATGATAGTGAGTTATTTTTATATGTTCCCCTAACGGATATATCTATGTTTTTTGGAGATTGGATATTACTGCAGTTTAGCCTAAGGGAATTTCTTCAATTTCAGTGAGGTTTCTGTGGATTCACGTGTTGGCATAAGTGGGAGGCATAGCCTGCTGTCTGTTATCAGGATAACTGACATTCCTTCCACAACACTTACTTCTGTAATATTCAGCTGTAAATAGACATACAGATATTTTTCTGTTTCTCAGAATAGTAACAACCACTGTTCTGGGGAATGGAATGACGAAAGAAAAGGCCTTTCACCTTCCAAGGGCATTTTTTACAAGCACTTTAAACCCTTTTATCTGAAACAATTCAGTTATCCCTTCTTAGCCCATGGAGAGAAGCCACAGTGTCCAAGTGCTGTACAGTAAGGCTAAGCTACAAGATTTGCTTTGCAGAAGGAGGGCTGCATCCATGTCAGTCTGTTTGGGAAATAACAGTCAGAGTTTCATCCCTCACCAGCACAGATGGCCCGTGACCAGATCTGTGTGCAGGCTGCACCTCCCGCTAGCTCAGCAAGAGGAGAGAGACTCCTGGCATTGCTGCCAGTCCTTCTGGTTTCATCCTGCTTAAGAGGATTTTCTCCTTTCCTAAGTTTCTTGATTTTCAACTTCATTGCATAATCAGTTAGCAAATTATTTCTAAAGGGGATATACTACTCCTTGGTTTGCTGTTAATTAAAACTTTTCCTGCCCATTTTACTGTGACTCACTATGACAATGCCCTGCAAATTATTTAACCTCGTTTCTGCAAATGCTAGTATGAATTTATTTTTCTTTCATTCCTGCAGCTAAAACTAATCATGCATGATGATTTAGTAGTTCATTTAACACCTAGTTATTTGAAAATAAAGGATTCTGTGTTTCAAAGCTCCAGGCCAAAGCTATATAATGTTCCCTAAAGATAAGTACACAGCAGATGACTAGACATAATCTCCCAGGAGCTGAGCCCTTAGATATGGATTTACCCAGGAAGCACAGCTCCCCATGCATCTCAACCACAGCAGGCACACACAAAGAAAGTCCAAATGTTTTCACCTGCCTCTGTGATTTGCTAAAAAGATACTGTCATTCTGTTCCATGTCCCTCAATTCAAGGATTTCCATCTCTGTTTAGGTTGCATTTTGGACCCTTGCTTTCATACTCTCTAATCCTGCCATTTACAAGAAAGTCATGGAAGACCTGGCTTCTGTTTTCGGCAAAGCAGGTAATAAATGTGATTTTGTCCTTCTGGAAGCTGGAAGTGATTTATCCTGTGTTGGCCCAGCACAGGGCACACTTGGTCAGTGGCTGGGAACAATGGGTGTTCCAATTAAGGGTACTACTGATAGCATAGAGTCCAGCTCTCAGGTCTTTACTCAGTATATGTTCAAGATGTATTTCTAAGCAAAAACATCTCTGATGTTAGCAGAAGGAAGTAGGAAAAGAACAGTATGTGTTTGTCTCTTCGTTCCTATCAGAAAAGAACACTGTGTGTTTGTTTCTTCATTCCTATCACTTAAACTTAGATTTGTATTTCCCAGTCTTGTGCTTTTTCCAGGTACCTAATAGTTGAGGTCTTTCAGTTCAGGTGCTTTTCATGGTGTGCTGTTCACCAGAGTTACAGCCATTCATGGTTAAAAAATAGACCAGGAACTGTTCTTTTCTGTCATCAGAGGCAAATTTTTCCAGCATGGTTAACCCCCCATGAGTAACCTCTTTCCCTCAAAAAGCAGTCACCTATTGGTAGCAGTCATTCCCATATGCAGTCCCTTGGACCAGAGTTAAACTTTCACAGAAGCTCTTTGTTGACATGGGTCAAAACTGCATCAAGAAACATGTCAGTAATTAACCAATAAAGAAAATTCCTGAAGCCTTTCTCCTGGCCTGGTTTCATTTTCTAATGTTAACAGAGCCCAAGAGCTCAGCCATGGCTTCTTGTCTTGGTGCCTACAGTCCCTGAGATTTCCATGTAGTATCCTATGAAAGCACAGAAAAACTCTGAAGACTTTTAACTTCCAGCATGACTTTGTTTGGCCCCTTCCATCTAACACAATATCTACACCTACCTTAGAGTTATTGAATTATGGCTTTTCTTAAATGTTACTGATTTGGGTCTGTTTATTTACTTTGAAATATAAAGACAATTTTTGTGTGCAAACAATGCCTTGAAGTCTTGAAGTATTTCACCGACAGTCCTAAAGCAAGACATGCCAGCCTGTGTCAAAGCACGTATGAAATGTAATTTTTACATGGAACCTTCTTTCTCATGCCGCAACAGGTAAAGCTAAACTGGAAGTGTCTGAGGAAGACCTGAAGAAGATCCCTTTTATTAAATGGTGCACTTTGGAGGCCATACGGCTGAGGTCTCCAGGTGCAATCACCAAGAAAGTCATAAACCCAATTAGAATTAAGGTGAGGTTTGGTTGTGGGCTTTTTTTCCCCCAAAGAATGCTGTGTGATTTGTCTGGAAAAAGTCCTCCCAATAGATATGGGTAAAATTACAGTGATAGAGATATTCCCCAGCCTCATATATATATTCTTTTTAATAGATTTGTTTATCATCATTAATTTATGAGTGGTTTGGATTGTCTGGCTCACAGTCTTGCCTTCAATTTTGAGTTGATTTAAGATTGAATTGAACTACAGATACTGATGGCATATAAAAGAGGAATCAGACACAACAAGTTTACTAGAAGGATCTACATTTTAGTTACTGATAAGACTCCTTTTTGTCCTCTTCACTACCATTCAGAAGGGAGGTGTCAGCATTCAGGAATCTGGCAAAGAAATGCTTGGGAAAAAACGCACACTCTTAAGGAATCAGTGCTCATGACTATTTAAGATTACTGATCAAATTATCAGTATAATCAATCTACTGTCATAGAAGGCTTTCTTTGAGTTTCTTTGCATTGAAGTAAGTATTTAACAAAATATTTAGAAAAAAGAAAACAGCTCACATGATAAATCAAGAAGCAGGAAAGACAGAAATAATGCTTCTGATCTTTTGATATCGAAAAAACCCCAAATTAGAACACAAATAATCTTTCCAACTTCCCCATTGTTTAGGTTTTATGGAAAAAAATAGCAGCAGCAAGAAGAAACTTCAGACATGTAATATGGCCACCATGGCTTTATCACCCTCACTTGTCTTTTCTTAAGATCTTCTGCTGATGGACGAGCACTACCAAGGAAGGACTGTTTTGTGAGATTTTTAGTTCTTTTCTTAGAGATTTTTCTCTTTTCAGAATTTCACCATCCCTGCAGGTGACATGCTGATGTTGTCACCATATTGGTTGCACCGGAATCCAAAATATTTTCCTGACCCAGAAATGTTCAAACCTGTAAGTTGTCACTCTTAGTGTGGATATTTTGCTGTCTTTTCTTCCCTTCACTTATTTTACAATAAAAGCATATGGACAAATGTGCTTAAATCTGGCTGGAGAATGGCCTTGAATACAGGGACATAAAGGAGGAGCCTGTAGGAATAAAAAAATCTTTTAAATTCAGTGACATGTTGCAGGTAATATGGTACTATTTTAGTATCACTTTGATCCTGATCTTATCACTCTCTGTAACTCCCTGAAAGGAGATTGCAGCCAGGTGGGGGTCAGTCTTTTCTCTCAAGTAAGAGCTGATAGGGTGAGAGGAACCAGCCTCAAATTGTGCCAGGGGAGATTTAGGTTGGATATTAGGAAAAATTTCTTGACTGAAAGCACTGTGAGGCATTGGAACAGGCTGCCCAGGAAAATGGTCAGCATCCCTGGAGGGGATGTGTAGGTGTGGCAGCTGGGGATGTGGTTTAGTGGTGGATTGGCAGTGCTGGGTTAATGTTGGACTCAATGATCTTAGAGGTCTTTTCCAACCTAACCAATTCCGTGATTCCAAGTATTCTCCTCTCCCCACCGGATGATTTCTCAGAGGTATTATCTCTGATAATTCAGTAGTTAATCTAGTTTCTTGATTATTATTCCACTGCAGGTGGCTGTGTGGGCAGGCTTGTAACTGCTCTTTTTAGCACCATCCAATATAGAACAGTTTGTCTTTTTTATAGAAATACATCAAGAAGTAATTTAAACAAAACTTCCCTTCTAGCAAACTCTTCCTGATTTGAAATCCCTTTTAACAATTCCTGCTTCTTTGAAATCTGAAGCTGAAACTCTGATACAGCAGCTTATTTTTAAGTAACTTTTTTTCTAAAGAGCAAGTTAGCTTGTTTTTTAGAAACTCTCCCTTTTTTCAAGAGGAATAGATGAGTGCCCCTTGGACATTGTCATCCCTAATGTATGACCTTGCTTCATCACCACGGAGATTTTTTTTCTTCTTTATTGGATTTTGATGCTGACAGGTTTCTTCCTCAGAAATCTCTAATCAGCCCTAGCTGAAAAAATCCCCCTAAAATAGATAAATGCAAGATGATGTCTTCTCTGGGACAGCTTCATCAGAGGAGTTCACCACCAGAAGCTTGACAGGGTGTTACTTGGCAGAGTAGCACTGAGTTTGTGGAGGCTGGTACAGTTTGTCACCCAGCAGTCATGAGATGTGCTTCTCTCAGTGTCACCCACCAGAACTTCAGCCAATATTGCCTTGTTCCTTGTGTAGTTCCTTGTCCCTTTCCTCTCAAAGCAATTTAGGATGGAGCAGGGGTCCCTTGGGGTACAGACAAGCTGTTTTTTGTGAAGAGTCTCATCTTCTCACACACTGGCTTACACCAGTTAAAGCTCATAGACCTTGCATTTGTCTGTCTTAGAAATGTTTTTTCTGTGCAAGATGTGTGTGAGCTATTTGTGTGTCATGACACAATTTTGTGGCTGAGGCTTCCCTCAGTACTGGTTGAACATTTGCATTTGTAGATACCTTTAAAAAGAGAAGGTTGCATTTTAATAGCTCAAGATGTAGGATTTAGGAAATTGGGAGGTATAGGAAAACTGCTTGAGGGGTAATTTTGAAAACTTCTCCAGCATTTTAAGGCACCTAAATGTGTTTCAGATGGAACCCTAATTTCTTTCCCTGATTCAGTGTTGACTTTTGGATCCAGACTCTAATACTAACAGGTTGAATGCAAAAAAATGGTATTAATGCAACTTTGTATTGAGGATTAGCTGTCCAAGGTCATTTTTAGCCTGAAGAAATAAAGTTAAGCTTTATTTATATAAGGCTGATTTGGAAAAGAAAAGTTTCTTCCCACAGGATCGTTGGAAAGAGGCAAATTTAGAGAAGAATGCTTTCTTGGACAGCTTTGTGGCATTCGGAGGAGGGAAGCATCAGTGTCCAGGAAGGTCAGTGAAACAGCTGGAGTTTATTTATTCCCAAACCCTGCAGAGAACAACTCTCTTGAACGGGGCTTCTCTTACTCTTGGAGATAGCGTGTTTGCTTTGCTCTTTGTCAGTCTCCTAATGTTCAGCACCATCTGCACCTTGTTTAAACTGATCTGAAAGTGGTTTCATTCCTGGAAAAGACAGGTGAAGTCACAATGAACAGGCAGAATCTGAGACCAAGGGATATTGTCCCCCACCCAGGGAGGAAATTCAGCCTGGCTCTGCCCCTGCTGAGGTTTCTTTTCATGAAAGGAGAGTTGCTCCACTTCCATACACACTATTTTACAGACACAGTTATTTAGGTTGCCTTAAACCGGTTCTAAACAAACCTACAGAACATTTCTCAGGTCTGAGACTCTTTCCATTCTCTGTGATGCCATTAACATTTCTGCTGATCTTCAGGTATCTTAACTGGCTCCTCTGTGTTTGAATCTGGTCTTTGCATGAGGGCACACAGAATTGTATAATGGCTTAAATTGCAGATCCTGTCTCACTTCACTCCTCCAGCAATGCCAGCCTTGGTACTTCCTGCATTCCTTCTGCTGTTTTCTCTGCTGTCCCTCTTCCTGGAAAAAGTCCCAGGCAGCCAGCTGCTCCTTGTTCCTGTGTTCAAACATCTCTGTGCTCAGTCCTCTGCCTTCAAAACCTGAGCTCCTCTGAGACAAAAGTCTCCTTAGAGCCCTTAAGATCAGTCATTTTACCTCAAGTTCCATGTGGAGCAAGGAATCTGGAGGGTGTTGTAGAGGATCTGCATTCTGGAATCTGTACCCTATGGCAGGCTAGACATGAGTGCCAGATAAACTTTGTGAAGGCACTAAAGACATGAGCAAAATGAATAAAACTGCTTTCACCATTTAGGCTTGTCAGAGGGAAGTGCTCACTCACTGCTGTACCTCAGTGGCTTGTACCACATTCCTGAGCTAAATCTGAGCACAGCCTCATTCCCAGCAAGGGCAACAACAAAATTCACAAGAGGCATCTGCAGGTACAGGGAAAGCTGCAAAACAATGTTTCTGAAAGCTGTATGTTTATATATCCTGACCTATATCTTTGTTCAGGCTGTTCTCTGGACTCTGATAACATCTTTCAAATAAGTTTTTGTTTAGAGAGGAAAGTATAACATTTCTACACAGACAACAGATGGAGAATCTTTTTCTTGCTGAGAAACAAGAAAGCTCTTTCAGACCCTTTGGCAGTCCACATGGTAACACACACCTTCAGGTTTTTCAGCAATAATTGTAAAAGAGTAATGTGATGGTCTTGAAAAAAAAGAAAATTAAATCAAGGGTTGTATCAAAGATTCAGGTTGCAGATTACCTTCATACAACTGAATGAAACAATGCTATTTCAAGTTTAAGGTGCATTTTTATTTATTTCCATAATGAGGTTTATAAATGAAATGTATGTAACATTTAATTTCTCCATTGCAAAAGTTCAGCATAAAATTAAAAGCTACTTTTAATCAAACTGAAAGTTAGTAAATAACTTAGCTGTCCAATATTCTACCAAACTGATGTGGGAAGAGCTCCAAAAAAGCCATTTCTGTGCCATATTTTTTACCTAAGAGAAAAATTTGATGTCAGTTTGACTTCTTTGGTCAAACCAAAATGCAGATGATTACTGCTTGTGTGACTGTGCTTGTCTTACATGGGTGTGTTGTCCCCTCAAGCACTGGGGTCCTGCTGTGCAAACAGAGCTGGGACTGCAAGGACCCAGCCTTGTGTGGTGCTGCAGGCTTGGAGCTTGGGCTATATCCCACCTGAGCTGGGCTAATAACCATCAAAATATCTCTGCACTCCATTCCCCTGAACCAAGGCCCCCAAAAGCTCAAGGCAATTGCAGTATGAAATCACAGGGATAATTTGGGTCTGAAGCTGTGCTGAAACAAACAAGGATATCCCACTCCAGAGCCCAGGGTGGCTCCATGTGCAGAGTCTGGTGGCTCTGCAGGAGTTACCTTGGGTCTGTGAAGCTTTTTAGCTTCCCTTCACACCTGCCAGGCCAACTCCATGTGCAGTCATGTAGCTTCTTCCCCTGTGAATTTCCCCACAGCTATTTTATCCATGTTTCCCAGCATTTCTCTCTACAGGAGCAAGGTGGTATTAGTGTTTTAACTGGGTATTTAAGACTTGTGTCTAAACTCTGCAAGTGAGTAATCCCATGACCTGGCATAGGTGCACACTGGTGAATGCAGAAAGCTCTTGTATACATAAGCTTTAAAAACCAGTAGCCTGGAGGGTTTCACCTGCAGTTATCCAAAATCTTCTCTGGCCTAAGAAAGACCTTTGGGAGAGTGTTACAGAAAAAAGAAACCATGCCCTTGGGTCTCCTACTGCATCCTAATGCTGACGCATTAAATTATAACTCCCACTGTCACTGCTCTCTGATGTCACCAGGCTCCCAGCTGTATTATATAACTTTATATAGCACAATTAGTCATATGGCCTTTTCTGTTTGACTGCCTTCTCACTCCTAGGAAGTTATTTCAAGTCAGCAAGTGTTAGGAGAACATAAATGTTTATACAGTGGAAAAATCCATAATGATAAGGAGCTGGTTTAAAATAGGTGTCAGAAGGATACTGTCAGTCCAGTGTTTCACGAGAGAAAGAAGGGGCAGCTGCCACATCTGTGTTCTTTGCTGAGCAACAAACCCAAACTACAGCAGTTTTCCTATGGAAGATAAACTTTCAGGCAGAACTAAAGCACAGAGTGCAAAATGTCTCAAAGACACCCTGTTTCTTACCTGATAATAACACACATGTGATGGTCAGTCTGGAGGGCCAATGCTTTCCTTCCTTTTTGTGCAGGTGGTTTGCAGTCATGGAAATCCAGCTGTTGGTTGTGCTGTTCCTGTACAAGTATGAATTTGTGCTGTTGGATGCAGTGCCAAAGGAGGTAAGAGATCCATGCATTTGTGTAGCATTCTCAATCTTTATACCCTTCATTCATCAGGCTCAGCTGAACAACCATGCTCAACTGTGCTTACATAAATTTTGAGATGAGTATTATAAAACATATATCTTTGTTTTAACTCAGAAAATCCAGAGTAATTCCCACAATTCCAGTTAGTGGGGCTGCACTGCCTATATAACAAAGTGCTTACAAGAATGTCTTATCATTGCCTAAACATTACCAGATATTTGATACTTGTTGCTCACAAAAACAGTAAATATGTAATGAGATCACTAATACTTTAAAGATATGGAACCAGAAATAACACTTATAATGCTCTTCCACTCCATATTCAGGGGTGGAAGGTAAATTATTAGAGTAAGACTGAATGAGCAACTGAGACACATAAAGGTTTTACACTTAGAGTAGAACAGCACAGTTGCCACTTCATTATTTGAATATTTTGAAAGTATTCAGAACTGTGAGAGTTTCTTAAAAGCTCATGTGTCACCCTGACAGAGTGACTGGAATAATAATTAACCATGAAGGCCCTACTCTATGGTTTTGACAAAGCCAAGAAATAATTACTGTTATTTGGTCTTGGTTCTCTAAGACTGAAGATGCAAGGATGCTTGTATCTTAACATTAAAGCACAATTGTAATTCCATTAACTAAACTAACTGATGTGTTTTTTCTGAATTTCTTCTTTCTTCAGAGCCCTTTACACTTGGTGGGGACACAGCAACCCATGGCACCATTACAGGTCCGGTATAAATGCCGGGAATGAAAGTTGTGCAGCACTGACCTTTCTTTGCCAGCCCAGGCTGGATGGATGGACCACTGAGCTGCTTCCTAATCCCATATCTTCAGACAGCTCCTCTGCCTGCAGAGTTCTTGATTTCAGCTTTCAGTGCTGTACATTGTGCTGTGCCAAACCAGTGCAGTCATACCTGTGCTCTCCCCTGGCTGCCCACCTCCCAGTGCTTCAATCCAAGCTCTCCCACTGCATTCATAATCTGTGGGCCAATTACTCACTGAATATGCAAATCTGATATACTAAACTCATCATCCAAACATTCAGGACAAAAAGCTGCAGTGTCTGGAAATCCTGTGTGGAAGCTGTGCCAGAACCATCGGAGAAGCAGCTCCCTTGGGCCAGGTCACTACTTCCTGCAGAGTGCTTCAAACCAAGGCCAAATTGGTGCTTCATGCTAAGAAATCACATTGGTAACAACAAACAGCTCCCTGGTGCTGGTGTGCACAAAATCCAGGACAGTCTGAGCAGAGACCTCTGGATCAGCTCCACATCCTGATAAAATGGGGGGACTTGTGTGTCACTGCCTGTGTGGGCAGGTGAAGGTCTGGCCTGCTCTGCCTGTAACGGGGGCCAACATCTTGCTAATAAAATGCATTTGTAATGGAAAAACTGCAGTTGGGATCTTGTTCCACTGGAGCACCTGAAGTTTCTGCTGAGCTTTATTTTGCTCCACAGGATTCAGAATCAGTCCTTGCATGAATTTGCAATGAAAGTTTGACCATGTTTAGCTCCCAATAAAAAGTGATTGCAAGGAAAGCTGTTCCTGCTCATGAGACTGGTTGTCTGTTATCTATCTAAACTTTTACTTTCCCTTCCATGAGTTAGAGAACAAATTGCACAAATCTAAGAATTTTTAATCCTGTAAAGAATACCTAGTAAAAGTTGTTTGAAGATGATGTCAAATAAGTTCAGATACCAACACTTTAACTGCTGTCAGATTCAATATAAAATAGCTGGCATGTATTTTTAGTCTTATAAGTAATTATTCATCATTTTAAAAGTATTTGTAAAAAAATCTCATACAAATAGACTTTGAACAGCAGAACAAACTATGGGAACAAAATGCATAGGAAAATAACACATTGTATAATTCATTACATGGTTGGCTTACCTTCATGATGGATAGAACAACTTCAGTGATTTATATGGCTGGAAAATGATTCATCCAACTTTTATTTTAGCCCATAATGGTTAACTGTGTATGAGTTGCAATCTTAATTGCTGTTCCACTGTCTCTTCCATAACTGAAAGCCATTCCCTTGGATTTCATGCACGGTATTACCTGGAAGTGTATATTCTATTTTTAAAATTTGGAAATGACCATAATATTTGTAAGGCCAGGCTGGATGGGCCTCTGAGCAACCTCATCTAGAGGAAGGTATCCCTGCCCATGGCAAGGGATTGGAACTGGGTGATCTTTAAGGTCCCTTCCAACCCAAACCATTCTATGATTGTGTGATCATTTTTATAAATATTTTGCACTCACAGCCCCCCACCCTGATCTGCAAGAGCAGTGGGCAGGCTGAGGCCACTGGTGCTGTTTGTCGGAGTGCTGAGTGTTTCTGTCTGAGCTGGCCACTGGAACCATCAGTGGATACACACATTTTACACATCTGTGGATGTGTCTGCTGGATCCAGGGGTGTGGAGCTGCAGCAGCCTCACCTCTGTGGGGCTACTGAATTCAGCAACTCCCCATCAGTCGCAAATCAGCCATGAAAATATTAGTCCTGAAAGGCAGGACATGTTTTTATTGGAAGTGCAGGCTTTTGGCAGGAAAGAAATACCTGTTTGTGGCAGAGGTGAAGAAAAGTGGGCCTGACTGTGGGGTCCCATCACTGCCCTGTTGTGGATGACAGCTCCAGGCACTCGCTGTACTTTCCAAGGTGGAAAAAAACAAGGGAGGTGGATTAGTAAAGCAATGTGATGATCAAGTGATAGAGCTAAAAGGGGTCTTCTGCCTGGAAATAATCCAGAAGCTTCTGGAGGAGGGAAAGACTTTCCCATGGGACAGGGTTAAACAGGCATTAAAAGGTCATTGAGATACCCTGCGCAGGAGTGGATTAAGAGTATCTAAATTATTCCTCTTCAAGTGCTTGTCCAATCAGCTTTTAAATACAGCAGTGCCAAATTTCCATGGGGGATCTGTCCTCTTACCTGACTCTCCCTGCTGTTAGAAAGCTGTCCTACATATCAGGGCATAGCAGGAATCAGAGTAAGGTTTTATCCATGCCATTACCACAAGACTGTAAGAAGCCAAAGATTTTTAAGCCCACAGAGAAATAAAATGTATTTCAAGCTACCTTTTTTATTTCTACCTTCTATATGAAGTCTGGGTGTTAAAGGGAAAGTAGTAGAGCATCCCTCAAAAAAAAAATCTTAGAAAATGTAACTGTTCCTCCTCCAGACATGGCAAAGGCCAGATCTACCTGATAAATTCCAGTGTCAAAGTCATTGAAACAATGGTAAGAGTTGTCTTAATTAGACAGGAAATCTAGTGTTAAAAGGAATGAGAAATAAAACTCTGTTACATAATTGTATTTCAGAGAAGTGTTTCACAAAAAAAAAAAATAAGGAAACTAACACATTCCAGACAAATTTTTAATATACTTTTGAAGAGAGTATAAACATTTTCCCTGAAATAATGAATTTCCTGTGGAAATACACAACTCCTGAAAACATTTTGAGTTAAAATTGTTGACCTCCTATAAGTGAATCTTCTCCAGTCAGCGCAGTGAAAAGATCACCCACAGTATCAGCAGCCACCTCCCAGAATAATCACAACTTCTTTCATGTCTTCCCTCTAATAAGCCTCCCCAAAGGCCCTTCTCAAGCCAAGTATTTCAAGTGGTCTTTCTTTTTTCTGTGCCACTGATTGTCACAGAACCCAGAACTTCCAGCTTAGCACATACACCTCCTCAAAATAGCTGTCTGGGGACTAAAAGATAGTGCTGTGGCCATTGAGAGGTGGGCTAAAAATAATTTTCCCTCAAAAAGAAATTAATTTTAAGGCCCTTGCTCTGTGCTGGGCTTAGGCACTTTGCCAAGCAAAACTCAACTTAAGCATGTGTTTTGCCTTAAACAAACACTTAAAATGGATCTGGGGAATAAGAATGGATTTTGATTTAAGCACAGGCTTAAGTGCTTTGCTGAACCAGGGTCCAAAAGCCTCAGTCCCTAACTTGTTGTTTACAGTTAGTCTTGGCATCTGCATTGCAATTTTAAGGACACACAAAGGTTAGTGGAAATACTGAGATGGCTTTGCTCATTTTAGGTGAACCTGGCACACATGAAAGGATTTTAGGAAGCATTTATAGCCCAAACCAGTAGGCTTTGTTGGCGACAAGCATCTTTCCCAGTTATTTGGTACATTCTAAATGCGTGGCTCATCACACTCCAAAAAATACTCCCTGTCCACCATGTGGTAGAAGGGGAATTGGACACAGGAAAGGCAGTCAGAAGATAGCAAGCACTTAATTGCAACAGCCAAGGAGAGGCTTTCATCATGTGGCCATTCTGGATGACATTGGACATGCGACTGATTGGCACAGCATTATTTGGGTTTTTCACTTTGATCATAAAATTACCAGGAAAGGCTTAATGGAGTTATAAATATCTTGTTTCCATGAGAGTCCTGGGAAGATAATTATAGCACTGAAGTCTTTACAAAGATAGAGCATTTATGAAATGATATTATCTGAGGCCTCCAATGGATAATGCAGGGAATTCTGCACTCTATTCCCAGCTCCCCTATTGACTCACAGTGCTCTTTGGGTGAATCACTTCATCCCTGTTTTCCTCACTCTGGGGTAATTATGACAATTACCTACTGCTGCAAAGTCTGTATGGCTTAAAAGCTGTTGCTCCCACTCATCAGAGCACTCCTGCCTGGTTATTGATAGCAATGGCTGTCTGGAAGGCTTTGGATGAGTGAGCTATGTCTTCCTGATGTGTGCTACTGGTAAATTACACTACTTGTAGAGTTACAGTCAAAACACTCAGGAGAAATATTTTAAATTCTTAATTTCTTAATATCTCTTAATTCACAGTTTTAAGAGGATGATGAAACAGCTGTAACCCACAGTCTTCAAAAATACTTTGTTTTTAATGCAAAGCTTGGCATTTAAAGACTATGGACATGTTTCTTGTTGAGTGAAAAGACAACTTCCTTTCATAAAACCAACCCCAATGGAGGAGCATTGTCTAGAAGGCTGAGTAGCAGCTGCCTGTGAGTAGGAACTACATCTATACTCTAACATTCCTAGCTGCACTCTTCCTGCTCTAGAGACACCTTACATCATCTTTCCAGCTTTGAAAAAGGCAGGTGAGTAAAGAGTGGTGGCAAATGGGCAAATGATTGTCACATGGAATACTTTGCTTGAAGGCCTTAACGTGGATTTTGGTTACAAAAACAAGAACTTCAGTGCTGGAAAGGAGATCCTAGATCTCCCATCAATAGCACTGTAACAGCCCTGGCTGTGATTGCAAACAGCTCCAGATAAATTTGAGAGAGATCAGAGCTCTCAAACAGTGGATGGGCCTTTGGAGCTTGCTGTGCCTTTTTGCAGTGGACCGAAATGAAAATGAGCAGCTTCCTTCCTGGAACAAGGTAGAACTGCAGATGAGGAAATGGAATTGTTTTACCAAGCACTGAAATGGCATTTGTATATGAATAGTCCTGACAACAAAATTGCCCATTTTTCCAAAACAGAAACTCTTGCTCTGGAGTATGTGCATTTCTGGGGTGAAGGGAGGAGAAAAAGGCAACCTCATTACTTTCCCGGAATCTGCAAAACACAAATCAGGAGAGTCTGAATATCTAAATTATCTATATGGGCATTCTGCTTCCATAAAGCAAGCAACTTCTAGGTAGTCCACAAAGGCAGAAAACATCTTTTTCTGAGTGCATTTCTCAGATAATGTTATCGCAGCTGGGCAGAAAAATCTAAACCTAAGGAGGATCATGTTCTTTACAAAGCATAATTATGGAATGGAAAGACTCAGCATTCCCTTTTTCCTGTGTCCTTGCTCAGAGGCAATTACCAGTGAGTTCTGTGAAGATCTGACTCAAATAAGAGCCAAGAGAGGCTCTGTGGATGTGGTCCCTCAGCACTGCATGTCCAAACTACTCTTGCTGTGGGGTCTTGCACTGGTAAAGCAGGATCCAAGCTGAAGATGGGGCTCTGTCACACCTTCCCCTCAAAGGTCTCAACTGTAGCCAGACGTGGCTCATTTGAATTAAACACACTGGCTTCATAGTGTTGGTCTCTGTAACTGCTGACACAGAGGCACAGGTAGTTTCAAGGCACTGGCCTTTTATCTGACCTTTATTCTGAAGACCATCAATGCTCAGAAAAGCATTTTGTCCTTCTGTTTGCTTGACACCAGAAGAAAATCAAGTGATTTCCAGTATCAGGCCATGGGCCCCTGAACGTGATTCCCAGGTTAAAATGGATAAGCAGCTTGAGATACTCAAAGAGTCCTGCTATTCAAGTAATTCACTAGAGCTGAAGATACTGCCTTTGATGCTCTTTTGCCCAAACCTTAATATTACAATTTACTATTTTAAGCTTGTTTATAGAGCTGGAATAATATGCAGATAAAAAGGGGATAATTACTAGGGTGTTTTCAGGCATTAAAGCTGAGGTTTGGAGTTCCTTTTTCTGAGAAAATAAACCAAGGAATGTTTTACTATCTGAAAACCTGGCAACTGGTCTTTGCTTACCATGAAATAAAATCAAGCACCACTTTGTTAAAAGCCAGTTTCATCACAATGATCTAGTTGTTCTTTAAAATAACAAAGAGGCCTGAATCAGCAGGAGATGGTTTTATTCTGTCCTTTGGGTATAAATCAGTATATCCAGCTAAATTTTTCCAGTGGACTCTGGCCTTGCAGCCTGGTTCAGAGGTTTTGGGCACATGCACAGTTTGTACATTCAGTCATATGGGTCTGTAGGAAATGAGTTCTCTGCATATCCACAAGCCAGGACAAATCCAGGTGATTTGTTGCAATCACATCTGCCCTGAGCTGCCACACCCTGGGAAGGAACATTTATCCCTCCACACAGAGACTTTTCAACATTGACATCTTTGTACAGGGGTCAAAGGGGGAAGCTGGGCAAAGCAGCTGGAAGCTGGGGCTGTCCTGCCTCCTGGGCTGTCCTGCTGTCCTGCCTGCTGGGCTCTGAGCTCTCACAGCCTGGAAAGGTGCCACGCCACTGGATGTGACAGCCTGGGAAGGTGCCATGCCATTGGATGCCACAGCTTGGGAAGGTGCCATGCCACTGGATGTCACAGCTTGGGGGGGAAGGTGCCATGCCACTGGATGCCACAGCCCAGGAAGGTGCCATGCCACTGGATGTCACAGCCTGGGAAGGTGCCATGCCACTGGATATCTTGGTGGGGTGGCTGAACAGGACATTCATGGCACAACCGGCTGCTCTCCAAGGTGGCCCTGGAACAGTCAAAGGGCACAATCAGACTAGAGGCCCTGTTTCATCTTTCCTTTTTATCTTCCATTTACTGTTTCTATCCTCCCTAAGAACTTCAATAGTGCTCTTTTTCCCTCTTCCCAGCTCAGCTGTAAACTCAGCTTTCATTTTCCTTCAGATTTTTTAAGACATCCAGGCTGCCAAGTGCCTGAAAAGCTTCAAGTTTGAGTGCAACGCTGCAAGGGTAAGCCTGGCAGATCAGTGCCTCAGTAGGAGACAACTCCTGAATGGACTGGCTATCCCTTCTGGAGCTGTGTCACAGTTCTGGGAGAGCAGGAGGAGGGGGCAGAGCCTTCCCTCTGGCTGATGTGCAAGGAGGACACTCCTTAGAGATTGCTCTGCTGCAGTGACTCAATGCTGTGGAAGCTGTGACTGCCCAAAAATATCTGTGTCACCAAGACTGTTTCCATTTTGCCATCCCCAGTGCTCCCCTGGCACAAGGGCTGGCAGGACAGGGGCACTGGCATCATCACTGTCAGTCACTGATGTGATCTCTAGAAAATCAGTGCTAAAATATATAATACAATGATATAAATACAAGCATACACAAAGATAAAGTGTGTAAGCAAACTGTGTCTTAGTAGAAGTGTTGAAAAATTAAGTTTTCACTTCTAGGCACAATTCAGGTTCAAAAATAGAGTCTCAATTGTTACTTACCTGCTTGAGCTGCTTGTTTTCCATTAACTGCATGTGTATGTGGTGTCATGCTGACTAATAACACAGCCTTCTGCTTCCCATGATACTCCAATTATGCCTTCAGTAGTCACTTAAAAGTGCCAGAATAATGAATGAAAATTTCAGAGAAGAAAGAAAAACACAAGAAGCCTGAAGATTATGGATCACATTTAAGGAAACTGAAACATTCAGAACTTTTTAAATGATCTCTCAGTATAAACAAAGCTCCTTAAAATGACATTTTGGAAACCCTTCCTGTGTCAATCTTCGTAATTAAGGATAAAGATTAATAAAAGGGAAATAAATCTCATACAGTGGACTTCTCCATCAAACCTGTCTAGCAGTGCTTCAGAACTAGGGCTCCTAAATTCTACTTCTCAACAATTAATAAACATTAATTACCACAATATTTGCTTTAGAGGAGTAAATTGTGTCTTGCAGTGAATTACACTCTGTGGCCTTCTAATTAGCACATATAAAAATAAAACTTCTAGTAGCTTTTTTGGTTTTTTCTTAGTTGTTTACATTCCGAAGCAAATGAAATAATATATTCATAAGCTCAGGCTGTATTTAGATACCTAAATAAGCATCTTGATTTTTAAGAGCACCTACAACTCTGAGAGTCACACAGTGCTCCTGAAAACCAGGCCATTTATTTAGGTGTCTATA
Organism: Geospiza fortis; assembly: GCF_000277835.1. NCBI lineage: Eukaryota > Metazoa > Chordata > Aves > Passeriformes > Thraupidae > Geospiza > Geospiza fortis. The sequence goes on along the minus strand of NW_005054659.1, from coordinate 181,236 downwards.
TTTAGGTACATGAGTTGGAAGCGTTTGGCTTGAGGTCACATAGCTATGGCTCATTGCATTTTTTTATTTCCATTTGGGTCACAATGGGCAAGTCACTTCTAATAATTCCCATCACATATGTAAGAAATAGCAGGAGAGGTGGTAAGAATTACTTACTAAAAACCACCATGATGTTTAGCACTTCCGGAAAATACATGGAGTTTCATTCATGGAGAGTCAAAATCTAAAAGAGATAGAAATCAGTGCATCAGCAAGGTAAGACAGTGTGTTTAGAGACTAAACTTATGTTGTGGTTAAACTGTGCTCATTTCCTGGATTGAATTTTCTGACATCTTTGTCATTGCCTCTGTAACCTTGTGACCATTTTGACAAGCCAGATGTTTCAGCTTCCTGTAGTTTGACTGGGTAAATCCTAGGAACCAAGTGTTTCTGCTTGTTAACACATGGCAGCAAACCACGGTTTATTCTTGAGGAATTTGGGCTGACATCATCAGTCATGCTCTTGAATTGTGGCTACACCTCCAAGATTGCTTTTGAATGTGCACAGTAGCTTGTACAGGCCTTGACCTTAATGAACCAATTATGCAATAAACAGTCCAGGACTCTGCTGAGAGCACTTGGAAAAGGACATAAGGAGTTTTAAAAGAAATTTTAAAGAAACAAGGAACAAAATGAAAACCTTCTATTTCAGCATCTTCATTCAAATGTGACAATTTGCATCTGGCCATAATATTTCAGATCTGAGAGTTGCACTTGTACTGTAAGGATGTTGTTTATTACAGTACAAAAGGTTTGTTTTTCTTTCTTGAAATGGAAGTTGTTTTAAAAGTCAATGAAACCTGTTTTTCCCCTTGATCTATGATGCATCTAGGCTGAAAAAACATCTCTTGGTTAAAAATATTCCTTCAACAGAAATGGGGACGTGCCATTTTTGTTGTCTTTAAAGCAGAGGGTTAGCTATAAGATAGTAAAGTTCTGTTTTGTGGGACTTTATGTTAGATAGGGAATTTTTGCAATGTGAAATCAAAAAGCCCTTCATTTTTTTCCAACAGCTCTCACTCTCTGAAGTAGATGTTAAATGGAAAGATACTTTGTTCCTGTTCTGGTTGCCTCAAAAGACACAAGCTCCTTGTCTGACCTCTGTCTGCTCCTGAAGATGCTCAGAAACAACAGGGATATGCCACAGAGGAGATTTAGGGAGTAACAGAGCCAAAATGCAGGGGGTGTCCCACTGCAAAGGTGAGAGCTCAGGGGTTCCAGAGCAGTGCCACAGGTTCCTATGGAATCACAGACTGGTTTGGGTTGGAAGGGACCTTAAGGATCATCCCATTCCATCCCCTGCCATGGGCAGGGACACCTTCCACTAGACAACATTGTTCCAAGCCCCATCCAACCCAAACCTGAGCACTTCCAGGGATGGGGCATCCACAGCTTCTCTGGGCAATCTGTGCCAGAACCTCACCACCCTCATAGGGAAGAATTTCTTCCCAATACTTAATTTAACCCTGCCTTCCTTCAGCTTAAGGTTCTTTTCCGTGTTCTACCACTTCATGCCTCTAATAAAAGTCCCTCTCCAGCTCTCTTGTAGCCCCTTTAGCTACTGGAAGCCCTCTCTACAGCTCCACACTTGCCTGACCCCCATGTACCAGATTTGGAGAGAACAGACATCCCAGCTGGAGCACGTGCTTCCCTGCATACCCAAGCCCCCAAAGGAAACAGCTCTGCTCCATGATCAACCTGCTCATGGAGTAATGTGCATGAGGGCACTACAGGCACTTAAATTTTACAGCAGGTAGAGGATAGTCTGCTTTCCCGCAGGAATTTTTCATTTGTGCAATTATTATTCTTGTAATCAGAATGATGTAAAATGTTCTGTAGATAAAAAGCAAGAAGAGACAGTGTTTGCTTTGCACATTTTTGCTTTTCTCTGTAATATGTTGCAGCTAAGCTGCTGTGCAGTTGCTGAGCACACACAGACACTGGAGAGGTGTGGAGGCAATGTTGTCTCACTGCCCTGAGTGACTGGGTGATAAACCAGCAGATGAAGTTCAGCAGTGATAAGTGCAAAGCAATGCACAGGGGAAAAATAGCCCCAACCACACACACACAGACACTGGTTCCAACACTGCAGGAGATCTGGAGGCAGAAGTGGAAAGCCCTCTGGAAATGTCAGTGTGGGGCTAGGAATTGGTCAAAAAGGGAAACTGAATGTTAAAAATCAGCAGTTTCCCCCTTAGATGATGAGGAGACCCCCAGAGTCATAGGACTCTTTAGCCCAGATGCTCAGAGTTATTCAAAGTCCCTTGGCCAGACAGCTCTTATCTATTCCAGACCCAGCAAAATTCAACAGTCATTTTAGCAGAATCAAAGTTTCAAAGTAGTGTTTTCTTGTAAAATTACATAGGCTAGAGAGGATGGTGATAAAGTCTCCTAGTGAAAACAGAGAAACCCACATAAAATTTAAAAAGGGAGAGCTGAAGGAAAATCCAATTAAAGGCTAGAAAGTAATCACAGAATAGTTTGGAAGGAACCTAAAAGATCATCTTGTTCCAACCCCTGCCACGGGCAGGGACACCTTCCACTAGACCAGGTTGCTCCAGTCTGGCCTTGAACACTTCCAGGGATGGAGAATCTCCAGCTTCCCTGAGTAGCCTGTGCCAAGGCTTCTACAGCTTCACAGGGAAGAATTTCTTCCTAATATCTACTCTAAACCTGCCCTCTTCCTTCATCTTAAGTCAATCCACCTTGTCCTATGATGATGGTGAGACAGTATAAACAATAAACTTACTGCCTCTATAACAAAGAAACACTTGAACAGGGATAAGACTTGAAATTGTTTTTACACAATGAAGAACTATCCTGTCACATAGCACATTGTGGAAAGCAAAACCACAAATGGGTTCAAAAAGAGTTCAAAATCTCCTAGAGAACAGGACCACTGGCAGCTACTAAGTGGAGTAACTTAGATTCAACCATGAATTCCAGAAATCCCTACCTCTCTAGTTGCTGGAATATTGTAAGGTAAATAAGAGAACATAGAGCCTATTTTTACACTGATTTACTAAGCATCCAGTCTTGGCTGCTGGAGACAAAAGACAAAGCTAGATGGATCCAGCTGTGTTTTTTATGTTCTAAAAAAGAAACAGAAACAATCGAGATTATAATGCTGACAGAGTCAACATTAATTTTACTTGCTTTATCCATTCTAATCTCCAGACTCAGCCATTTGCAAGAAATCATAATCCATATCTGGCCAAAGAATTTGGGATTATCCCAGTAAGCAGAAATTTAAAAGATGAAGCATTGACTTCTTGAGCATCTAGAGATTTTCAGGCATTGCTTACTTGTTTCTTCTAAAAAAGGGGAAATTGTCACCAGAACATCTGCAAAGGCTGCAGGACTTAGCCAGGGTTTGTATTTTGATGATCAGAAATCAAGGTAACATTGTCAGGGGGCAAAATCTTTTGGTTACAGTGCTTCAGTTGTGTTGAAACTCTCGGTGTCTGCTTCAGCACACTTGAGAGGCCACTTTTGCTTACAGATTAAATCTGGAGATGGGAAGCAGGTGCAGACTGAAGATAATGAGCAGCTCAGGATTTGGAGGAGACGGGCTCTGGGATATCAGTAACAAACTCCCACTCAGTTCTGTGGGATGAGCTCACAGCACTGCTTGTGGATCCTGCAAGTAGCAGCTGTTTTATCACCTCCTTTGGTATCCTTTCCAGAATTACAGCTTCCTCCAGGTTTTGGCACTCTGCAACTGCTTGGGCTGTGGGAAGATAGCCACAGCCTTTAAGAGGCACAGGGTGCATGGCCTGAACAGCTCTGGGGTGAAGGGTGGGACTCCACAAAGGACCTTCTCTCAATTGCTTTTATCCTATTATTTTTGCAACACCATTTTTCCATGTCTAAATAATATATTGTTGTGTGACCTTTCCTAATAGAAATCTTTAATGCTTATAACAGGGGATATTAAAATCCTACAATTGCTGCCATTCTTACAATTATCTGCTTTGAAGGACATTTCACTGCAATCAGTGGAATTTAGGTTTTTCTCCCTTCATCTTAGCAATAGTGCTTGGATGCATATAAACCCAAAGTGCTGACCTTGGCTTTCCTGATTTTTCCTGAGCATGAGTTGGTTAACTTGCTTTCAAAACTGCAGAGATTCCTATTTTACCACAAGGAAAACATATGCTAGGGAAGCTTCATCACAATGGAAACATTCTTCCCAATATGAAAATTAATAAAAATTGAGACACAAGATACAGTTAAGAGGATGGAGATAAGAAGACACAAGGAAATTGTATAACATAAAACGCAGGACAGAAAAAGCCCAGTGGATGCTCTTCCTACTCAGAATATTAAAATAACACATCATGCAAAGAGAACACACATAAATGGAGACAAAGGAAAATATCCTACCAGGTTTAATTCCCAAAACAACAACCAACAAGCAGATAATTTGATTTAAAATCTGATTAGTTTATATAGTGACATCTGTGGTTCCATAGCTTGCTTACTGTTCTGCATAATGCCTCAAGCAGTAAGATCATGGTCAGGGATCGATATTTTAGACACAAGGACAAATCAACGAAAAGAATAATTACTATTATAAGTTACCTATTATACATTTAAAAATAAAAGTAGAACTGAAGCAGAAACCCTGAAAGGTATCAAGGCATAAGTCAAGCCTTAGTTAAGGGACCAGGAAGAAAATCCTCTGTTGAAAGTACAGCAATCTCCAGTGCATTGCTCTTTGCTGTCTGCAGAGATGAGGTGGGATACACTATTGATTTCATTCTTCACACTATTTATTTTCTGCTATTATTGGAAAGTGCTGCTATAAATGGCACACATCTTTTTATATATCTTTTAACTAATGGAGAATTATTCCTTACATAGATTTTTATAGGGTATTTAATAATTATATGGGAGTCTTCTAGTTCTTCATTAAATTCTATAGATTTTCAAAGCCATCTTTACAAAAACCTATTTACGTTTCTGTAGCACCCTATTGATTAAATCCCTTTATATTACATTCCAAAGAGAAGAGACCACAGAAAATCAGTGTTAGGCTCAGATGTGCAGCTGGAAGAGAGAAAATAGCCCTTCTTTTAATAAAACATGCCTTGGGGGCATCTGAGGGCTTTCTCTTCTTTTTAAAATCATGACCAGCATCAGCCTTTTTTTTATTGTAAACGTGACTTTCCTTTAGAGCCCTACAAATGCTTCTTCTGGTCTGGTATCATCTGTAGTGGGGAGATACCCCTGATTCACCTGTTAGCCTGAAGATCTGGCTCTGTCCCAGATGGAGCGCTCTCCAAAGGTCAGTTTGGGTATTGCTCGTCAGAGAGGGAAATGGTCTTGGGAATTGCATCCTCCAGGGTAATTAAGACCCCTGCAACATCACCACAGGAGGGCCTGAGGAGCTGTCATTAAAACCATGGTGAGGTGCCCTGGCACTGTGAGGATGGCCATCCCACCCCACCTCACCCCTGCCTTATCCCATCACCCTTTTCTCACTCCTGTTCTATCCCGTCCCGCTTCTCTCCTACCCCATTTCTCCTCACTTCCACACCATTTCATTCCTTTCCACTCCTTCCCATTCCATCCCACACCACCTCTTCCCTAACCTACCTTATTTCACCCATCCCACCCCTCATCACTCCCATTCCAATCCATCCTGTATGTCCCCACCCCATTCCATCTTACCCCACCTCTCCCCTACCCTAAGCCAAGCCATGCCCAGCCACCCCACCTGACTTCACCCAATCCCACCTCACCCTCAGGGTGGGGGCACGGACACCTTGAGGGAGAGCAGCTTTGCCACGAGAACACAAACACGGCCTGGTTCCTAACGCTCCCTGTGTGCTCGGGTGTCAGGAGCTCCCGCCCTGGCTCACCTGGGTCCCCTCACTGCCCTGTGTCCCTCTCACCTGTCCCCACACAGCTGCCACTGGTCCTCGGTCATCCCTTGTCCCCACACATCCCTGCCCGGCTCGCCTGGCCCCACTCATCTGTCCCCGTACATGCCCCGTGCCCTCTCCTCTGTCCTCGGTCCCCTCACGGGCCCCGCCGGTCACCGATTCCCGGAGGGTCGCCGTGGGAGCTGGGGGCGCGGCCGG